>NC_040040.1:12294190-12446429 GCF_003713205.1 Coffea eugenioides
TTTTAAGAGCTGGTCGATCACCACTATTATAGGGTAAACCTGGAAGTATGACCTGAGTTTTTGAGTTGTGTGGACGAATGTCAGGACATACCTTTCCATCGGTGAGTAGCGAATTTCGACTCCTTGTAAAGCCCTACTTACATAGTACGCTGTCTTTTCGACTTTCCCTTCTTCCCTAATTAACACTGCGCTAACTACCTCCTCTCCCACAGTTAGGTATATGAACAGAGTTTTGCCCTGTTCGGGGGAGGTCAATGTCGACAGCTCGACAACATGTGTTTTCAATTCATCAAATGCCTTCTAATATTCCATGGTCCATGCAAAATTTGATCCTTTTTTCAAGGTTTTGAAGAAAGGAGACCCCCGAATAGCTGATTTTGATACGAATCTATTCAAGTCTGCCATTCTACCTGTCAGTCGTGTACTTCTTTGATGCCTTTTAAGGTCGCCATATCCATAATAGCTTTTACCATGTCAGGGTTGGTTTTTATTCTATCTTTGAATATCATGTACCCTAAAAACTTTTTCGACTTGATCTCGAAAGTACACTTCTTAGGGTTCAGCCTCATTCGTGATTTTCGGAGTATATCAAAAATCTCTCTAAGGTCCGAGATGAACTGCTCCTGAGTCCTACTCTTAATCAGCATATCATCTATGTAGACCTCCAAATTGCTGCCTATCTGATCTTGGAATAATCTATTAACCAGTCTCTGATACGTTGTTTCTGCGCTTTTTAGCCCGAAGGATAGAGTGACATAGCAATAAATTTCATATTCAGTGATAAACGAAGTTTTTTCTTAATCTTCCTCAGTCATGGTTATCTAGTGATACCTCTTAAAGGCGTCTAAGGAGTAAAATACCTCATATCCCGTAATTAAATCCATGAGTAAGTCTATTCGGGGCAAGAGGTAGCAATCCTTTGAACAAACTCTGTTCAGATCGGTGAAGTCTACACATATCTTCCAGACCTTATCATCATTTTTAACCAATACGGGATTGGCCAACTAGGTCGGATAGTAGAGCTTTTTCACGATTTTAGTTTCCATAAGTTTATTCACCTCTTGCTCAACGACTTCATTTCGTTCAGGAGCAAAATTTCTTTTTTTCTGCTTTACTGGCCGGATGTTGGGGTCCACATACAATTTATGAACAGCCATTTCGGATGAAATTTCAGACATATCTTTCGCACTCCATGCAAAGATTTTGGTATATTCTACTAACAGAGATCCCAACGCCTTCCTGTTCAGTTCACTTAAACATGAACCGACTCTTATTACCCAATCTTGATATTCTTTGCTAATTGGGATCTCAAGCAGTCCTTCGTCTGTCTCTAGCTTTATGTTCCTCTCCGTTGGCTCTAAAGTTTCTAAATAAATTGTTTGAACCACCAACTTTTCCTTTCCCTTAAAAGTCACGATATAGCAGGTCCGAACCACTTTAGGATCTCCTAGCGCCTCGACTACTCTTTCCGACGTGGGAAACTTCATACTCAGGTGCAAAGTTGAACAGACAACTCGGAGGGCATTCAAGGTAAGTCGCGTCAAAATCATATTGTATGACAATGACTCTTTTACCACTACAAAATTCATTGGGACAGTTCGGCACTTTGGTGATGTTTCCATCGTGACCATAAGAGTTATTATTCCCTCATATTTGATCGGCGGGCTTGCAAACCCAATCAGAGAAGTTCGGACTGGAATGAGTTGCTTGTCTTCTAACTGCAATTCCTTGAATGGCTTATAGTATAGTACATCAATGGCACTCTTATTATCTATATATGCAGTTGCAAGTTATCATCTCTATAACAATAACCTCATAATTATTAGAAATAAGGGGCACCGCATCTTCGGATCCATATACTATCTCTTCATATATTTTCAACCGCTTACTCGGGTTATCCCCATTGGAAAGAGGGCGGTTGTTTCGCCGAACTGTGTGACTGTCTCTCCCAACGGGTCCTCCCGTTATGGTATTGATTACCCTCGCTAGGTTTTATGCTTCCGGATCGGGGGTTCAATCCCTATAAACCTGAAACCGATCTCGCGGGTAGATTTTGTCCTCCTACTTGTATTCTCTCCTCCTCTGTTCAGTTCGGTCATTTCGGATAAACTGTCTCAGGTGTCCCCATTTTATCAATTCTTCAATATCCTTCTTAAGATCCCGGTAATCCTCCGTATCATGCTCCACATCCCTGTGATACGCACAATACATATCTGTGATACGCACAATACATATTTTAGTTCCGTTTATTTTTACTATCAGATAATTTTTTGAGAGGTCGAGAGAGGCCCTCGACCTTCATAATGGTAAGGATCTGAACTTTAGGAGTAGTGAGAGGAGTCCATCCCCTCTCTCCTTCAAGAGTTCTGTCCCTTAACAACCAATCGAATATGTTCTTTTGTGACAGGCTACCTTGCATATCAATTAGATCTATCTTCTTCTTACTCCTCTCGTCCTTCAGTTTCTCCTGCTCACTCTTCAAGCGATCAATCTTTTCGACATTAGCCATTTCATGAGCTCGATCCAGCAAACTTAGGAGGTTTTTCAATGAATTTCGTATATAACTATTGTACATGCAACCCGTTAATGAAGCAGCTATAATCGCATTGTCATTCCGATTACGGATCTGAAGAGACTCGTTGTTAAACCGCACCATATACTCGCGCAACGATTTCTCTGATTTTTTATGAACTACCATCAAATAGGCAATGTTCTTGGAGAAAATTCGGGACGAGACGAACTGAATTGTGAACAAGAGGGCGAGCTGCCCAAAGGACCGTATCGACCTGGGAGGCAACCTTTGGAACCATTGACGCGTCCTTCCCTCTAGGAACATGGAAAAGGTTTTGCACCGAATTGCATTAGTAGCTGTCTGTGGGCACATGTGAGTTAAGAATGCGAACAGATGATCTTCCAAATCCGTGGATGCATCATAGGATTTCATACTTGGTATCTTGAATTTAGTTGGTCAGAGATAGTTCTCAATGTCCCGTATGAATGGAGAGAAAGAGTACCTGGTCTCCTCTGAATCTAATAATAGGTCCAGCTTATCACGTATAGGATATTCTTTACATTTTGGAGAATACTCTCTTCGAGAGATCCCCTGAAAAGACCCAAGGTGGTCTGTTCAGGTATTCTTATGAGAAAACTCAAAGACCTCCATCTGGTCGTGAGAAGATTCTTTTCGTACTTGTTTTCGCTGGGGGTGAGGACTTCATGTCTCCGACTCCGACGATTCTTCTCCGCCCTTCTTCTGGGTTTTGGGATTCTGGTCATAACAGTCTCTATCCCTATCGTTCAGATAGTTCATGATCGCTTCGAATATGAGTAGATTTTCTGCCACTGCTTGTAGCAGCTGTTCAGGTGGGATTCGAGAGGGCTCCGTCCCTTTTTCACCCTCAGTTGGCTCTTGGTGAGGGTTTTGGGGATCATTTCGTTAATTTCCTCTGCGTTTCTCAATGTTCTTCTGAGACCAGGCCCTCGGCATGATTCGCAAAGCAAGAATGAAATTTCCCATAGACGGCGCTAATTGATGAGTGAGCCGATACCACGATCCAAACAAAACCCTGGTGCGTGTTCCCGAATTGACCTGCAATGAGTTGAACAGCGAACTAACTCCCCGCTATGACTCCGACGCTCAAGTCAGTTGAGAAAAATGAGAGAATAGAGAAATTGATAATAATATGTAATATACCTTTTCTAATCTCATTGCACCTTATTTATAGAGTCCTTTGGGGCAGTTATGCCGAAGCCTAAGGTTATCCTTCTTTCCTTAGTAGTTATCTCATTCTCGAATACGAATCCTACTAGATTACGAGAGACGAAGTCTTTCTTGGATTTCAATTATTGCCTTATCCCGAAGATACAGGAGTTCCTGACCAATTCGGCCACGAAAGGGGTCTAGGGCCACTGACTAAACTGGCTCATCTACTAGGCCGAACTGGCCTGTCAGAACTGACACGTGTCCGTGGAGAATTGACTCCTCTACAATTGGCGTATCTTTTCTAAGAATAGTAGCAATCTTTCCTGTCATCTTGCTAGTTTGTGATTATGATGATTGGTATGCTTGAAAACTCCGGTCAGTTTATTATTATTAGGAGTATAATAGTTTATAGTGATGATGGAACTGCTTTAGCTATTTGGAGATAGGAGAATTCCCAAGTATTTGGATTCAGTTCAATCACAGAGCACATTGCGCTGAAATGGACCTTGATAAAGAATAAATTGCGCATGCACAAGAAGAGACGCTGCAGTAGTTGTCGCCAGGACCAAACCACCAGGCAAAAGCATTTAGAACAATTTTATTTCAAATCAAAATTTGTTGGGAATTTTCTTATCTTCACATGGCTGATAAGTTTTCCTTCATATAATATATTAGCGATCCAAAATTCTCTGCCTTCTGAAACACAAGGCATGGGTACAGAGGATGGTTGTAAGATCTCTAGTTTGATTGTCAAATCTTTCTTTCTCCTCGTCTTTTATAAGGTTTAGAATCTCTTTTACACTAAAATGATAGTTTTTTAAAAAGAAAGGTCAATCTTTTTCCTAATTTACAGTCCTTAAACATCCTACAGTAGCAGTTACATTGACTTTGCCACTGTCATCTTCTCTTCTTCTTGTTGCCTATTTCTACGTTTACAATTCTGGAGGGTTTTCTGTTGCGAAGAAGTAGAAGATAGAATGCACTCAAACCAAGAAAGGCCTCGTGTGTGAGGGCACAAATTAGTGATACTGTGTAAATTAAATTAGTTTTCTGTTCCTTTCTCATCTAATTTGAGGCTTGAGCAACTCGATCCATGGGTGCCTTTCTCAACTAGCCAATTATTTTACTTGCAGCATATTGCAGTTACTATGTCAAGTATTCCTTGGTTCACCTCAACGACATTCAAGCACTCGGATGTCAATAAAGGAAGATATCTTCGTACATTCATCAAGGAACTGAGCCGGATTCCACGTACGTGTAAACTCTATTGTATGATTATTATTAGTTCTCATTTCAACGATTTATTGGTGAAAGATTATAAATTCATGAGATTCTTAAGCTTCAAATTCTGCTGGTCCACATGGATATAACTATCGATTAGGGTTAATTTCACATACCTCCCCTGAGATTTTTAACAATTGCAGAAAGCTTCTCTCAAGCTCTACAAATTATACTTACCTCCCCTATTTTCACTATTTAAGTAATATTCTAGACCCAAAAGACTAAACTTTTTTCCAAAGCTTCTATAATATCCTTGAGTTATAATTAGCAACAAGAATGTAAAGGAAAAAATGATTTACAGTCTCTATTTCATTTATCTTTATTTTCTATCACTATTACCTACTTATCAACATCCAAATTATCATTAAATAAACACTTATCTTTGTTCTAATCTTCCTCTTTTACCTAAAAGTTTTCGATGCAGACCATCGTATCAACTATAAACGCTACATCATATATTCAAAAAACTTACCTACAATTTCATAACAATATTAGATTTTACTTAATATGCTACAATATTCATCAATATTTCTAAATTTTAATTCTATGACTGCCACCTTTTTAATACAAAATAATCTAAACCATCACTACTAATATTAATATCCAATATATTCTATTGGCACAGAGTTCAAAATCAATCAAATTCTCTTTATAGGAATAATATCAATAATTGTAAATCAAAAATAGAAACACAATGCAGTTATAAATATATACCAAGAACATTTTTTTCATGATAACCATAATAGTATAACTTATATTTTGTTCCTATTCCACCTCTTATGATTTTTCTTCTAAAAACTTAAAACTCAACTTTAAATAATTATCTATCTGACAGAAATAAATATATTCTTTTTCACAAGGATTTTATCCTGTGGATTAAGCAAATGTGAGAACAATATGTTGAGTTGTTAACTGTTGTAGATGGTGATTTGTTTCCGATTCTTATGCGAGTTATGAACGGTGACATACAAAAGTTTCATTTTCCCTTGACGACAAAGATTTGAGTTGCTTGGATGTTGCAGCCGCCGCTATGTTTAATGTTGTTATTGCATAAAACAGCAAAACATCCCAACAGCCTCCTATACAAATTACAATGCCAAAATTAGAACAACTAAAATGTCGAACTAAAATGTGAAGACTCATAATGATGGAGGGTCAATTTTCAAGATCAACAGCAAAGAAAAGAGCAGGTCTTCAAAGAAAAGAACGGAGCATAGTTTTAAATGGTGAACATTACCTTACTTTATCGGTCAAAGACGGCTTCAAAAACCCATTTTTATCGTATGGGTCGCCTTCATTTTTGAACCACTGGTGCAAAGAAGAATCAATTCTATCAGTCACAAGAAGATATTTGTTTTGTCTTCTATGTTACAAAAGGCCATAAATCGACAAAACAGCGTCGCTCCCGACCAGTCACTCCAAATTCAAAGATATGAGATGCAATTCAGTACCTTTAACTAGTACAAATGAACAATTTTTATCTGTCAAACCTAGCCTTTGTAACACAGCGTTGCTATATCCTTCACTTAGGTCTCTACCTTCCACATTTAGTTGGGTAAATCTACAACTATGATTATTAATTTCCCAATCTTCCATTTGATCCCGAATAATGGATTAGGGTTTGGTGGTGATTTGGATTTGTGAAATCCGTATAGTTCACAAAGAGTTTTTTGGATAGATGGATTGGGATTTGGTGATAGTTTGGGTTCGAGAAATCTGCACCTACGTTTTCAAACTCCGACCGAAATTGACTCGGCCGAGTCCAAGAGTTAGGGTTCAATGGGTTCAATGGGTTCAATTGGGGTCGATAGTGGTCGAACCGGATGACATCGTAAATACGTCATATATACATATTTAATTCCCTGCAAATCAAATTTACAAAATATAACCAAAGAATTCAATCATCCAAATTTATATCCAATTCACCAAACAATTCACCAAATTTATCCAAACTCACAAAATTTAACTTTCATTAACTTTCATATGCTTTTTTTAAAAACATCTCAAACAAACTAATCTAAAGATTAAAAAGATCAGGGCCAAAAAATCAACCATTGTTTAGACAGATGTATGTATGTTACATCCAAACATGCAGAGCTATCCCTTGTGAGTACAGATAAGCCGAACAATCACAAGGTAAAAAGACAGCACATACCAAAGCACAACTTCAATTCAGCTCACTAGAGATTCCACACAAGTCCTAATATTGACATCATAATTTGCTAGTCGTGTCTTATCACATGCCGGAACTCCAAAACATTTACTTGGGATTACGCAGAACAATGGTTACAGAATCCCCGCAAAGGAACATTTTACTAATGAACCTATCCTTGTTAACTAGAAGAGCTTTTTTCTTGCCTTCCTTGTCTTAGGCACCTCTCTAACATTTTCCAGAACCATATTGCAGTGCCCGTCAAAGGCACGCATACGACCAAGAAGCTTTTTGTTGTTCCGACAGTTAATGAGCACCTGAGTGTTATTTTTGACACTCAACATCAAAATAGATAAAGGCCCAATTGTAAATTCTTCTTTCTCATTCTTCAAAACATCCTCTTCCATTGGTCAGCTCATTTCCAACAAAAGAGAATTGCTTCAGCTCTTCTCCAATGGAGTGACAAAACTTGGGCCAAGCAGCAGTTCAATTGTCATCCAAGACATGGCTATAGATGAAAGGAACTCAATGACGTGGCCATCAACCCTAAGCTACTGCGAAAGCCAAGGCACTGCTGAGCAAACTAGATTGTTTGCAGGAATTTAATTGAACTTAATTAAGCTGTAGACAGGGCACTTAACTTCTACTTGCTTCAATTTTTATCACTAGCCAGTTCACCTCTCACTCCGACTAGAACATCTGAATTAAAGACGAGAGGAAAGCCTAACAGAATCTCCAAACAATCAGTCTGGTAACCATCCTTCAATTGTTGAAAGAATTGGTTGCACCATTGAGAAATGAAATTCTATTATATGCTGTTATTCAAAAACCCTTCTCATCTCATGAATCCCCATCCTAATTAGCCATAAGCGTCAGCTTTGAATAATTGATCAAGTATATTCTTGTTTGTATTGCAGAGTATTTTATGCCTCTGAGTCAAACAGCTAATACTGCAATGAGTATCGCTCTATTTGTAATTCACATACTAGTTATATAGATTGTCAGCCTTAATTATAAAGTTCTAATCCCACAACTACATGAAAGAATTGATGTCGTCATTCAACTTATTTACCTTGCAAAAAGTTAGCTGCATTTTGTTCACAAAGATTAGTTATAATGTCTGAAAGGCAAACATTCATATGCGCCAAATTATTTACCTGGCTGCAGTGGTTTGAACTTAAAGTCCGAAATGAAGGCTTGAACGGCGGCGGTGGCGGCAATCGTTGAGGAGCGACAGTGATGGAGGACCAACGGCTAAGAAGAGTAGAACCAAATAGGAGATGAGCTGGGTGCTGAGGCTTGAAATTGAAGTCTAAAATTAGCGCCAAAGGAACGGCGGCAGTAGGAATGATGTTTTTTGAGAACACTGATCCGCACAGTTCACAGAGAGTTTTCTGAATAGGGTACGGTCCAACAAAAATCCCCCTCCAGCGAACAAAACCTGGCTCCTTACTGGTATGTTTTTGCTAGGCCCTCATTTAGCCTGCTAACAACGGACTCAAATCCAGTGACGCTGCCTATCTGCATTTTGAGCTTCTTAGATATACGTTTCAACAATATCCAGCAAAAATGGGTTAGTTCACTGCTGATTGAAATCCAATATACCCCACTGAGAAATTTAAAAATTTATATGAAAAATTTTATTAATTAAGAGAAAAGAAAAGAAACTTTGCCTTTAGGTAATTGTTTACTCATAACAGTAGTAAAATTTTGCAAACTTCCCAAAATATGTGGCTTTGCTACCATTTCAAAATTGTCGAAAGATCTAAATTTAAGTGAAATTGCATCGGTGCCCTCTAATAGGTTGTTTGAGTAGGCCCATGGCCAAGAACATGTCATCCCACTATCAACTCATTTGATGACTTGGTTGTGACCGCGTAGATTGGACCATTTGGCCCTAAAAATTCAAATTTGTGTTTTCTTGATATATGGGCTGAGTTGCATTTGGGTTTAAGATATAGACCCAATTATTAAATGGGCTAGCTTAGGCATTACTAATCTCAGTCTAATATCATCTAGACCCTTATCTTGACATATTGAGTTTAAAAATATAGATATTATTTATAAAATATACTAATTGTTATGCCATATATTCTCACTCATTGAAAATTAATATTTTAGCATTTTTTGTAATCCTAATAAAGGTTAATCTTGTATTAATCATGTTAATATTTTATTATTTAATTAAAACTTATGTTTTTAACGATACATAACATTTAAAGAATGGATGATTTAATGTGGCCCAACTCGTTTGTAAGCCTAAAACTCAATAAATGAAATTGGTTAGCTTGGCTTTACTATTTCAAATTCCTATGGGCCAGGCCCAAACTTAATTGTGATTTTTTTTAACTTGAGCTTAAACATTTCATAATTCTACCGTCAAGCCTAATTGTAAGGCCACCGATTTGATTACATGTCATGAGACTAGGGGTGAGCAAATTCGGTTCATACCGAATTCATGACCGAATTCAAATTCAATTCGATAATTTGAAATCGGGTATTTGGTAATTTGTTACAAATTCGGTACATATCGAATTCACCGAATTCTAATATGATATGAAATAGGTAATGAGATTATGAATTTGGTAATAACTGATTTCGCATTCAAATTCGGTAATTGAAATAAGGTACCGCATTACCGCATTCGAATACCAAATTGGTATATAAAATTATATAATATATAGATAAATGCTATTTAGTATTAGTATATACTACTAATATATTATTATATTATATAGGTAAATGCTATTAATAATAATTAGTATATGGTATTATCATCATATCATGTACTTATAATAATAATAATAATATATAATAATATACAATATATTATTTTAGTATTTGTTAATTGTTATATGACTATAATAATAAATATATAGTAATACATAACAATATAAGATAACTACTTATTATTTTATACATGAGTAACATGACTAGAATTGGATAATAATTAATACATATATGTATAATACTAAATATTAAACAATAAACATAATTAGTAATTAGAATTTAGATATTGGTAATTTGATACATCATTGATCATTCATGTTTGAATTATTGAATATTTGAATGCGTAATCTGTAACTTGCAAGTATTAGTGTGCTCTAAATTTATATTACATATTTAACATAAAAATTCATATTATCTATTCACTAATCTTAAGGTTTTAAGTATAGATAAGACAACTAAATAGTGTAAGTGAATGCATGTGAATTGCAAATCAATGTATTAGTGTATTGACTTTCACAATAACATATGTAAGTAAATAAGTTTTATTTTGATTTGAAATAAATTATAAGTTTGTAACTAATATAACTTATCACTAATCATTGTAATTTGTAAGTTTGCAACTAATATTACTTATTATTAATCATTGAAAATTATAAATTCATAAATTATCACTAATTATTGTACAGTCTAAGGTTTATTCTAGTTTAAATTAATCACTTTTTATGTGTTCCTTAAATCATAGACTAAGGATTCTAGGTATAAGTGATCAAATAAATGTCAATTAAATTAAACCACAAAATGATTAGAGCATAAGTAATGTGTTAAATTATGAATAAATTTGGGGATCAAATAAGTAATAATTTTTAAAAAATCAGTTTTTTTTTAATAGATGAATTCGGTTAGACCAAATTCATTGCCGTTTTCGAATTTGAAATCGGTTGCAGAATGAATTCGGTTATGGCCAATTCGAAATTGAAAATGGTTTAGATTTCTATAGGTCGAATAACCGAATTCACCGAATTCATTGTACCGAATTACTGCTTTTGCACCGAATGCACACCCCTACATGAGACATCGGCCGTTAGGCCTAAGTCTATCAACTTGGATAGGTAACTCTAGGCTCAATCAACCTAAAAATTTTGAGATCAAGCATTCTGCGATGTTGGACCCAATAATGTTTGGGCCTAGGTATAAGGCCCAATATTATCATGAGACAACTTTGTATTTTATTAGACTCAACCCAACCCAAATAATTGTGTGCCTGAACAACATAACATCCAATGCCAAAAGGGTTCATCATTGTCACATGACTTGTGCATGCCTCCTTATACAGCCAGATCACGTGGGTGCTCTATCATTTTTCTTATGCGGGTGAATGGGCCGCTTGATTGGTTCGTCTTGAGCAGGATGAGACATGCTCATGTAGCCTCTTTCTCTTTTAGCTCTTTCTGCTGCTGCGTCTAAATCTACGAGGAGCGTCTTCCTAAAATGATTTTTTTTTTTGTCAAATATCAACTTCAATATATAGGTAAAGGGTTACAAATTAGTCTGCACAACAGATTTACAAAAGACTGGCAACTGCCAGGAAATCATTGTGGGCTTCTTTGTTAAGCCACACAGGGAAGGATTGCTTCCACCTAGTTTCTTGTACCAAGTTAACTGCTAACTTAGCTAACCTGTGACTACACAGGTTCATTTCTCTCCTAATGTGAAAAAAGGAACATTTCCAGAATGAGCGACTCAGTTGCCTTATATCTTCAATTAGCATGTCCAGAGAGTTTAGACCTTGACATCCTATATTGATTCTGTCCACAACAGCTTTGCAGTCAGAGAGAATCAACAAGGATGACATGTTTTCCTCTATGGCTTTGCTTAAGGCTGTTCTAATAGCAATAGCCTCCAATTCTGCCGCATCTCTGGCTCCTGAATACGGAATGGACCAAGTTGCCAGGATCCTGCCATTGTTATCTTTAGCTATGATCCCCACTCCTGCTTTTTTCTTGGTCTGATTCATTCCAGCATCCGTGTACATAATGGAGCTATGCTGTTCCACCAGACCAGTTAACATGCCCTGCCTGTCATCTGTTTGGGACCTAACTTCCTTGTCCCTCTCAGCATTGCTACCTTCTTCCTCATATTCTAACCATTCATTCAGTGCTTTTTTGGCTATCTGGTGCCCCTCTGTCCTTGCCTGGTGAAAGTTTCCCTCATTCCTTGCCTTCCAGATTTGCCAGAGAAAGTTTGCTGTGAGTTCAATGTGTTTAGTTCCATCTTCCCTTGATCTGGCCTCCTGCATATATTCCCACCATTTCCAAAAGTTCCAACTATAGTCTTTAATACCATCCCATGAAACAGGGAATGTTGCCCAAGCCATCTCTCTAGCTTTGCAGAGAAGTAATGCATGTTCAGTAGTTTCTTGTTCTTCCCCACAACATTTGCAAAGTGGATCACCCTTGCCCGTCCTTCTAAAAATTTCCTCATTAGTTGGAAGGATGCAATGGAGGCATTTCCACAAAAAGTGCTTAATTTTGTGTTTGATGTTCAGTCCCCAAAGCTGGTTCCAGACCTTGGATCTTTCTTTGTTTATGCTGGAGTTATCTTGTGCCTTATTCTTCTCACTGATCTCTTTGATTCGCTCTTTGGCCCTAGCGTAACCAGATTTAGTAGAATAACAGCCATTTGCTGTATATTTCCATATGAACCTGTCCTTCATTTGGAATACACTGAGTGGAATTGACATGATTGCCTCTGCCTCCTCCTTTACGAACAGTCCTTGAATGATGTCCTTGTTCCATTGCCTCCCTTTAATCAAATTACAAACTTTGGTCAGTTGGTAACCATTCGGTTTAGGAGAGGAGACTCTTCCACTTTTTGAACCCTCTACCCATCTATCATTCCAGATCTCCACCGTGGATCCATCCCCAACTTGCTTCCACATCCCACTATCCAGCATCTCTAATGAACTATGCAAACTTTGCCAAATCCAAGATGCCCTAGCCTTTACCTTGGATTCAAAGATATTAGAGTTAGGGAAGTACCTACTTTTCATAACTTTACTAACCAACAAGTTGGGACAAGTGAGAATTCACCAAACTTGTTTGGCTAGCAAAGCTTCATTGAAGCATAGTAAGTCCCTAAACCCAAGTCCACCATTCACTTTCCTCTCAGCTAAGTCAGTCCACTTCTTCCAATGCATTCTTTTATCCCCTTGATCATTTTCCCACCAAAATCTGGCCATTAACCCACTTAGCTCTTTGCACAAGCTTTTGGATAATCTGAAAACAGACATGGCATATGATGGGAGAGCAGTAGCCACTGATTTTAGCAAAACCTCTTTCCCAGCATTACTCAAAAGTTTCCCTTTCCAGTTTTGGATTTTAGTCATCAAATTCTCTTTAATAAACCTGAACACGCTGTTTTTAGACCTTCCAACAACTAAAGGTAAGCCCAGATACTTCCCCTGTGTAACCTGTTGGATTCCTCCTAGCCTTTGTAGTACCTCCTCCTTCTCTCTACTGCCTGTACTTTTGCTGAAGAAGACCGCAGACTTGTTGATGTTGACTTGTTGCCCCGATGCTTTCCCATAACACTCCAATATTGCTTTTATACGTCCTGCTTCATCACCATTAGCTTTGCAAAAAATAAGTGAGTCGTCAGCAAAAAATAGATGGGAAACTTTGGGTCCTTGTCTTGCAATCTTGACTCCTGAGATTTGTTTATTACTGACAGCTTTATTAAGGAGGTTAGAAAGTCCTTCAGCACAAAACAAAAAAAGATACGGGGAAAGGGAATCTCCCTGCCTAATCCCTCTTGACAGGACGGTTTTTTGGCGTGTTTTACACTGTTATTTTGTCCTAATTCTGGCTATTCACGGTACTAAGAATTGGAATTTCACTCATATTCGGTATTTGTATGAATTGTAGGTGGTAGGCATGAAAAATGATCTCGCGAAGTAAATTTCCAGAAGACTTCTCGTCTCAGGGCGTGGCCACGCCTTAGAAGGTGGACGAAACCGAAAGCCGGACCCTGGTCCACGTGAACCGCGAGGAGCACAGGATTAAAACTCCAAAGGCTTCAATTAAAAAGCAAAGAAAGGGCCAGACGTCTGTGGGCTTCTGCTTGACTTTCTTGGGCGGCGGCTATAAAGAATAAAAGGCAAGATTCAAAAAGGATGAAGACCCTAGCTTTAGTTTTCTTTTGGCTACTTTTTGTCAGACGGCTCCCTTCGCTTTTGTTTCTTCTTGGGCAGCAAATTAGATAGGGAGATTTACATCGAATCAAAACAGTAGCTTTAGTTTTTTTCTTTCCCCAGGCGCTAGACGTCCCTTTCTCTTTTGACTTTCAACTTTTCCGCTGGACAGTTCCTTGGTAGCTTTTTGCTTTGTAATTGCGATTCTGAAGCAAAGACGAAGGCAGGGCCTTCTCTGTTGTTATTGCAATTAATTCCTTTCCCCAATTCTTCGTCAAATAATTGAATGAATTCAATTAAATCACGCGGGATTGACACGATGAGGAGCGGCTAATTCTCTCCTCTGCCCAAAGGTCGACGCGAGGGCGCGGTCCATAATATCTGTGAGATCTAATCGAATCTTCATTATTTCTTCCATTTTATTGCTATTCGTGCGTTTCCTGAATTAATTGTTCATGGGTATTTTATTAATTGAATATCAACGGCCGGATATTTGATTTAATTTAATAGCCTACTGCCACGTTAATTAAATAGAATCCGTAATTGTTCATTTAGTTAACACCCCGTGGCAACTACCATAATTGGCTTTATGATGGGGAAACGTAAGATCTAATTTAAATAAACCCTCTTAGCGTGTTTATTGGTTAGGGTTGGGTTCTTCTAGCTTTAATGCAATTGGGTAATTAAATTCCTACGGTCGTACCTAGGGTTGTTATCTGGTTAGAGAAGCAGTCAATGGTCGTACCTTGACTGTCGAAAAGGTAAGGAAGAATTGGTTGTCAGAGCTTATTGATAACTATAACCAACCTAGTGATGAATAGATGAAATATCTTTGCATCGATGATCATTTAGTTGGACCGTGCCTGAGCAGTTGATCCTTTGGGTAGACTTTTATTAATTGCTATTTTTAGTGAATTGTGCGTTGTGAGTTGGTTTTGAACTTAGTTCGCTTTATTTTTATTTTACTTTTATTTTATTTATTTCTCTCCCATTGAAAATCCCCCAATTTTGTTCTACTGATTTGGAAAGAAATAATTTCCTACCTGCTCCCTGTGGAATCGACCCTACTTGCTATTGTACGCAAAAATTAGTATTTTTATAGACAAACCCGGTATATCGGATCAAGCAAACTCTTCGGGAACAGGGTGAATCAAGTAACCCATTGCACACCTAGGGTCCCTGCTCCAGTACTTGGATTTGTTCTATAATTATTTAATTGAGGTGGTAATTAGGACTTTTTAGTAATTATTATTGCACAGGTTCGGCACCTGTCACCTCTCGTAGGACTAACATACCCTCGCTTAACACCATTAACATTGAAGGAGTAAGACACTGAGGACAGACACCCATGCATCCATCTAATCCACAGAGGGGCAAACCCCATTTTACACAGTACGGCATCAAGGAAATTCCATTCGACTCTATCATAGGCTTTGGAAAGATCAAGCTTAATGGCCATGTACCCCTCCTTCCCCTCTCTTTTTGATTTCAGCCAATGCATGTATTCGTGAGCTACAATGACATTGTCCAGAATTTGCCTATTTGGGACAAAAGTAACCTGGGAGTAACTGATGCAAGAGTTAAGACAAGGTTTGAGTCTGTTTACCAAAACCTTAGAGATGACGTGGGCCATGATCTTTAAGTGTTTGTTATTTTGGTACGTTAGTGAGAATAACATTGGCTATACTCCGCTAGTGTCGTCACCCAATAACCGGGAGTCTTCACCACAAGTGTCGACTCTCGCGTCAAAAAGTGACGATATCTATGAGTAAGTAGTCCTGAAGCTGTGAAAAGTTGAGTAACTGGCCTCTTTCATCTAAAAATGTCAGAGTTCACGTCAAAAGGATTGAATAGCTCGGGACTAAGCATTATTTATTCAATCCAAAAAAAAAGAGAAAAAGAAAAAAAAAGAGAGAGAAAACAAAAAAAAGGGAAATATGTGAGTTTATGATCATGTTGGCCCGCTGATCCTTGGTTCGCAATATTGGGACTTTGGTTGCCAGTTGACTTAATTGCTAACTATGCTAGTTAATATTTGGATTTCCTAGGCGAGTTAGCCATGAATTGGACGGGTTTATGAACTTAGGAGCTAACCGGGAGAAATATGACTCGACACTTAGCCACTAAATCTTGATTTTGGTATAAGCACAGCTGGTAATGTTAATGTGAAAGCTAGCCATTGTTGAGTTGAGTTGTCTCCATGCTTGAGGGCAAGCATGATTCAGGTGTGGGGGGAATTGATAGGGTATAATTTGTTAGTAATTTTATTATTAATTTCCCCTTTTATCCCTGCCAAATATTGTGTTAATTATTGATATCTACTTATATTTGGTATCTGGACTTAATTTCAGGAATGAAACAGAAAACTATCAAAAAGGAGGGACTTTATGGAGAAAATGGAGACTTATAAGGGATTCAACCCTTGGGCCCTTGAATTGGTAGGGACCAGATGATACGAACTCGACCCAACAAGAACCTGTCTTGAAGAACCAAGTCGAAGAACCAAGTCATCAGGCAGCGGAAGGATCTATCTTGATCAGGCTATGGAACAATAACTACCTTACTAGACCTAAAGAGAACCCGTCTCTAGAAACCTAGTGGATTGGCTATTGGCTTGAAAGAACAAGATGATGTAATCATCTTGCCTTGAACACCACAAGTATCCAAGCTAAATACTTGATACAGTTCAAGAAGAAACTCAAGTTCCATCAAGGAACTCCATAAAAGGAGACAACTCTCTTTTTATTAATTCATCTTCATCTCCCTCAATAGTTAAATAAAGTTGGCTATTTATAGCCTTACAAGACTCAAAACCCTAATCTAAATTGGAAACAATACAAGCTTCCTTATTTGACTTGACACAACTTCCTAAATAAATTTGAAAGTAATTAACTACTTTTCTAAAACTCTAATTCAATTAGAATAGGAAACTAACTGACTCAATTGGCTTAACTATGGTCAACATGACCTTAGCCTTTATTTCCCTTAATAACTCAAGACTAACTAACAAGTATTGTTGGAAACTTACTTAAATAAATAACAAGAAATAAGCATGACAAATCTTCAATGATTCTCGAACCCGATTGTACCATCAACCATCAATTGAATTTTCTTGAATTTGAAGGGAATCCAAATCTTCATGTTCTCATCATTCCCCTCCTCTTGAAAGACGATTTGTCCTCAAATCGAGTGCTTGTTTACAAAAGAGTAACTCGGAGAATGTCTTGATAAATGCAACCCAAGAACCATGTCATCAACTCAACTTGATTATGAACGCGAACCATTGCACATGCTCCATTTGTCAAGAATATCTTCACCCAATTGTACTTGGCTAGAATTTGGAAGTCAACCAATATTTGGAAATCAATCAAGATTTGGCAATCAATCAGGATATCAATCAAGATTTGGAAATCAATCAAGATTTCAATCAAGATTTGGAAACCATTCAAGACTTGAATATCACTCACGATTAGGAAACCAATCAAAGACACAACTCACTTTGGAAACAAACACAAGGAAAAAAAGTTCTTTTTTTCGGATGAACAGTTCTGCTACAATACTATGAACAGTACTGCTACAGTAGCGGGATGAACAGTACTGCTACAGGCATGAACAATGCCGATGAACAGTTCTCCGTGAACAGTCCGATTTTTTTTTTTGACGACTTGACACAAGGTTACGACTTCACTTGGAAGAAATTTAATGGGAGTTAAACCCTTGAAAAACCTGTTTTCAAGAACGTAATCACACCAAAAAAATTTCAACCTCGATCAATCACAGGATAGGTTAGATTCAAGTGATAAAATCAAGAGAACAAGAATCAAAATTTATTTTTTTGTTTCTTTTAAATCAAAAGGCGGCTAGGGTTTTGGTAGAAAAATAAATAGAAGAAAAAAGAAAAGAAAAGAAAAGGATATTAACCTGAATTAAGAGCCGAAACTCTGATACCAGATGATACGAACTCGACCCAACAAGAACTTGTCTTGAAGAACCAAGTCGATCAGGCAGCGGAAGGATCTATCTTGATCAGGCTATGGAACAATAACTACCTTACTAGACCTAAAGAGAACCCGTCTCTAGAAACCTAGTGGATTGGCTATTGGATTGAAAGAACAAGATGATGTAATCATCTTGCCTTGAACACCACAAGTATCCAAGCTAAATATTTGATACAGTTCAAGAAGAAACTCAAGTTCCATCAAGGAACTCCATAAAAGGAGACAACTCTCTTTTTATTAATTCATCTTCAATATCATCTCCCTCAATAGTTAAATAAAGTTGGCTATTTATAGCCTTACAAGACTCAAAACCTTAATCTAAATTGGAAACAATACAAGGTTCCTTATTTGACTTGACACAACTTCCTAAATAAATTTGAAAGTAATTAACTACTTTTCTAAAACTCTAATTCAATTAGAATAGGAAACTAACTGACTCAATTGGCTTAACTATGGTCAACATGACCTTAGTCTTTATTTCCCTTAATAACTCAAGACTAACTAACAAGTATTGCTGGAAACTTACTTAAATAAATAACAAGAAATAAGCATAACAAATCTTCAATGATTCTTGAACTCGATTGTACCATCAACCATCAATTGAATTTTCTTGAATTTGAAGGGAATCCAAATCTTCATGTTCTCATCATACGGACCACAAGTTAGTGAAAGGCATTTGGTCAATTGGGCTCTCCAAAGAAAGTAACGTAGAGAGACTTGGAACAAGAAGCAATTTGGAGCCTTTGTCCACATGTGTGGGGACCACCTAGATAGCTTTTAGTCATCTTTCTTTTGGTTCTTTAAAAGGGGACAACGTACAGAAGAAAAGAACGGCTTTAGTTTTAGCTTTTTAGTTTAGTTCTAGTTTTCTTTCTTTTGACTGGCCTCTGACACACGCCAGGTGTTCGACAATATTCTCCAACGGGGAAAACATCTTTTATTCTCTGCTTTCTAGTAAGAAACGCAATGCCTTTGCAATTTATTAATTCGTGTGGTGATTTAATTATGTGGCGCGACTAAGCCTCCCATCTAGTCAAAGGTCAACTCGACGGCACAGTCCCGAAAATTTGTGAGATCTAATTAGTTTTCACGCATTCCTCTATTTATTAATATTTGCACCTTATCTGCTTGAATTTTCATGAGATTATTTTATTATTTGAATGTCAAGGGCCCGATGTTCAATGTGATTTATTAATCTCGTGCCAATTTAGTCAACTAAATTCGTAATTGTTTGATTGATTAATATTAGTGGCAACTGGTGTGTTTACACATTACGGGAACGTGCAATCTAATTTAAATAACTCTCGTAGCGTGTTATTGATTAGGGTTAGATTTTTCTAGTGATTAATGCAATTGAAAAATTAATTCCTACGGTCGTACCTAGAAGTATTTTCTGGTTAGAGGTAATCAATGGTCGTATCTTGGTTATCAATAAATTAAGGAAAAATTGGTCGTTAGAATTCGTCGGCGACTATAACTAGTCTATTAATAAATTAAGTGAACCTTTCTTGCATCAATGATCGGATAAATGGACTGTGTCTGAGTAGTTGTATCATTGGCTAGAATTTATTTATTCTTGATTTAATTCCTGCTATATTTGTGTTAGTTAATTATTTATTTTTAGTTGGATTGTTTAATTATTTTTAGTTGCATATCGGTGAAACCCCCCTCTTACCAATTGAAATTTAAAAGAGACAAATATCTCCAGTCTCTGAGGAGACGACCCTATTTGCCACTGTCTACTATTCAGTAATTTTTGTCAACTAATTAATTTTGGTATATCGGATTAAACAAACTCTTCGGGAACAGGGTGAATCAAGTAACCCATTGCACATCTAGAGTCCCTGCTCCAGTACTTGGGATTAATTATTGACTGCTTTTAGTGATAGTTAGGTTATTATTATTATTATTGCACAGGTTCGGCACCTGTCAATAGACTAATAGGCCTAAAGTGAACCAAGTTGAGGGGGTTGTCTATTTTAGGAATAAGGGTGACCAAGGTCTCATTGATGGCTTTCGGAAGGAAACCAGTGTGAAAAAAGCTTCGAATAGCATCCACTACATCTACTTTGATAATATCCCAAAATCTTTGAAAGAAAACAGGGGACATACCGTCTGGGTCAGGTGATTTGTTGGGGTGCATGGAAAACACAGCAATCCTGATTTCCTTCTCAGTGACAGGTCTGGTAAGTTGCAGGTTCATCTGCTCCGTGATAGTCTTAGGAATACCATTTAATATCTCAACAAATTCTGATGGCTTCGAGGATGTGAACAGCTGGCTGTAAAAATGAGCAATTTCCTCCCCAATGTCCTCCTCAGTTGCACACCATCCTCTCTGCTCCTTCTCCAGTCTGGAAATTTTGTTCCTTTTCCTTCTGCCCTTCACCACAGCATGAAAATAAGCTGTGTTCTTGTCCTCATTTTGAAGCCATTTGATTATTGCCCTCTGGTTCCAATAGAGTTCCTCTTGCTTATAGGCAACAGAGAGTTGTTTCCTAAGCCTCCTTATGGTTTCTTTATTATCACCACCATTTCTGGTCCTCACAGCTTGAATTTCTTCTTTGATCCTTTTAATTTCCATCCTACTGTTTAGCTTCAATGTTCTGCTCCAAGCCGAGAGAGACATTCTACACTGCTTGATCTTCCTACTGATTCTCACAGCTCTGGACCCCACTTGATTTTTACCCCACGCCTCTTGGATTAGGCCTTCTACTTCCCTATATTGTAGCCATCTGGGATCAAAATGAAATCTTCTTTTTGGCTTCCTAATTCTAGGCTCTGTCTCTAAAAGGATGATATTGTGATCAGAGGCTTCAACCTCAATATGGGTCACTCTTGCATCTTTGAATACCTCACACCAGTCAACACTTGCAAGAACTCTGTCCAATCTCTGTTTAATTTCATCCTCCCCCACCCAAAGGTTACTCCAAGTCCATGGGAGGCCCTCAAAACCAACATCCAGGAGCTCATTTTTGTTAATGAAGTCTTTAAAATCAGAGAAAGTCCAATTTGGTCGTGTTCTGCCCCCCCATTTTTCATCATTGGAAATTATGTCATTAAAATCACCCATTAAGATTTTGTTTTTACCCCAGATATTGTTCCTACTACACAAACAATCCCATTGCTTTTTCCGAATTTTATCATCAGTACTAGCATAAACAAAAATGCACCACCAGTTACCAGATTCATTGTCATCATTCAACAGAAGTTCAATGGTAAAAGGGGTAAATAAAACATTCAAAACCTTAGTGGTATTTTTTCAAAAAATAGCAAGCCCACCAGCTTTACCAACAGGTTCTACTAAAACCATTTCCTCATACCCTATTTTCCTTTTAAACCCGTTCAAAAACTTTTTTTGATTTTTTGTTTCACATAAAAAAATAATGTCAGGGGAGTGAAGGTGGATTACCTCCTTAAGACAGGGAATAGTCAAGGAGCTCCCTGCCCCTCGACAATTCCACGCCGCAACTATCATGTGGACTTGGGAGATCAATTAAGGCTTGCCTCCATGACCTCAGAATTTGGTTCCCATTTGCAATCTTGCTTCTATTTAACTCTTTTAGCTAAGCCCCCATCAATTTGCATATGGTTTGCTTCTTCCTCCTCCTCTGGTAATCTCCTCTTTCCAGCTACTGTTGTAGTTTCAATGTTCATGTCCATATCTGATAGTGGGAGCCTACCCAGCTGACCTTGTAGCCCTTTACCATCTTTCCTGGCTACCTTAAATTGCTTCCTACCTTTATTTCCCATCTCTCTACCTGCTGGTATTAGACTGCATACCCCTTGGTTTGCAACTGAATGATCTCCAGGAGAATGTCCGAGAGAGGTATTATTTCCTCCTTCCTCGTTAGTTTCAACTAAAATGTCCATCTGATCCTCCAAGCCCTGTTTGAAATCCTGCTTATATTGGGGACATTTTGGAGTCAAGCTACAAATTGGGCCTGGGCTTAAATTACTTTTGACTTCCCCTTGAACCCACTTGCCGCCTTCTTGTTCTGTTGTGTTTTCAGAGGTGGGCTCACTTACTTTCTTTTCCGCCGCGCCCAATTTTGAATTTTGATCATGGATTTTTTGCGCCCGCTCTTTGCCTGACAAGACTGTGTCATCTTCCCTCTCTTTCCTGACAATCTTCAGTTCGTCAATGTTAGTTCTACTGGATCCCAGCCCCCTTGACTGGTGAACTATGTATTCTCCTTCGAACAGTAATTTCTGTGCAACCGCATTCATCGATTCTTTTGGATCTCTAGGGGTATCAGACCGATACTCTGTTCTCTTTTTTGGGGATGCTCCCTTGGCTTTAGCTCTCATCCAAGGTCCAAATTGAGGTTTGGAATTGCCCCTGGTTGTCCCTGATTTGTGCCTGCAAGATTTGTCACTGTGCCCAATTAATCCGCATCCATAGCAGAAATCCGGGCACTTTTCATACCTGAACTCTACCCAGATGCTCTGACCACCTAATTTCACCACCGTTCCTCTCAACAGTGGAAGGGATGTATTAATCACCACTTTCAGCTTTATATGTCTCCCTTCTTTACTTCCACCCATTGGGATAATAATATCCTCAACATCTTCAAATATACCACCAATCTTAACCCCTATCTCCTTTGTGATCCAATGTATTGGCAGGTTCCATAGTTGAACCCAGATGTGGGCTTTTTGGAATGCCTCCATCTGGCGATCAATGCCTTCCTCCCACGGCTTGATGTTGAGGAGCTGGTTGTCAATTGTGTATGGTCTTCCACTCAGTATCTTTTCCATATCCATCACATCGGAGAAATTAAACTGAAACAGATTTGCTCCCAGCTCCACAGCCACCAAATTCCTTGGGTAACCCCACACTTGATTGACAAAGTTCTTCACTCCTGTGAAGTTGGTGATCCTTTCCCCCATTATTCTTCCAAAGAGACTTTTCCTGCATTCTTTCTTACCTATATGCACATCGACCCCGTCCAAGATAATTCCTGAGCTTTCTCTGTTGGATAAATCAAATCTGTCAAACACTTCCACAAGTTCTTCCGCCATGATTTTGTTGTGATATTCAATGGTATTCCAGGCACCTCACTCGATGAATTGCAACATTACCGACCTGCGCAGGGAAAATAAAATCAAGATGCTGGGTCAGGCATATACCCCCTAACCCCAGAGCCAAGAAAGTAAGAAATTAAAAAAGTTTAAAAGCAGAGAGTTTAAGACATTTTCAGAAATAGAAGATTTGTTTTGTTTTGTTTTTTGTTTTTTGTTTTTTTTTCCAAAGATCAGCTTCAATAAAAGGAGAAAGAGAAGATTTGTTTGAAACTGGAAGAACTACTGAAAAGCTACAGAGGAGGAACCGATGAGAGTTGGGTTTAAGTGTTCTAAAGAGTATTTCTACTCCCACTGAAGAGGAGGCAAAGCTCTCATCGTAGAGAGGGAAGCTCTCAAAAAGAGAGGGGGTTTTTTCTAAAATGATGATTGGTGCAATTTGCAATGTTCATTTCTATCGATGCAATGTAAATTATTGGAGATGCGCTCTGAATTTTAGGACAAATTTTTCCCCTTTTCGAGCTTTTTCCTCTCAAAATCTTCTCTACATAACTTCCTTGCCAGCTTGGCTTCATCTTTTCATTATTTTCTCCCGTTTCAGTGAACCCATAGCCCTCTAGGGATCCTTTACTTGCTAGTTGTGATCATAGTTCCTCTATACATTGGCTTGGTGGTATGCTTTGTTTTTACCATTTTTCCTATTTCTCTATGTATTTGCTATTTATTTCTTAATGTATACTGAGAAGGATATTTTTGCCCCTTTGGTTTTCCTTCCAATCCTAATGTAACTATGAAATAATGGTCGGAGATGTGTCTTTTTTACATACGAACTTGTGAATGTAGATGAGTTGATCCTCTTTTTTTTTTTTTACAAAGCCCTGTACACGGGGTGGGGGTTTATTTAATAAACGAAAAATGAATACAAATGCCAAAACTACAAACTAATGCACAGGCGAACATGGGGGACCTCCTCCTATTTAGAAGTAGAGATGATCTAACAATTGCAGAAAGATGCTAAAAGGAGGGAAAGAAAGTGTCTTGTAGGAGCCGCAGTCCCGCCAGCTTGTATGTCGTACTATTAGTATCCCTATAAACATGCACTAATGACAAGGAGGAGTCAGAGAGCAATCCACTAATTCTCATGAGAATATTGCAGAACGGCTATTTACCTACCACCCCTAAGTGGATCAAGCGAACAAGGGATTTCGAATCCACCTCCACCAATAAGTGTTGAACTGTCTTTCAAAGCATAACAAAAGTCCATGCAACAACGACAGACTTTCAGCCATTAATACATTTGATTCTCCAAATTCCTTATAAAAGACAAAAATCAGGTTCCCATCTGAATCCCGAAGGAGACCACCTCTAGACGCCCGCCCCCAGAGAACACTAGCATCCATCTTGAGCTTATAATAACATGAGGGAGATTTCTGCCAGGAAACAACCTCACACTCAACACGCCTTACTCTTTGACCAATCCAAGTAGCCCACGGATCCCCGATATCTCTTCTAAAATGCTAGGTTTTGAGAACCTTAGCAGCCCCTAATTGATCCAAGAATCCATTAATCTCGGCAATTACCTGTTAAGGTTCAAACGCTTCATTCTCAAATCGGGCTTGATTTCTTGACTTCCATAAGAACCATAGGATCAAAACTAGCACAGCTATGCGTATATGCCCTACCTGGGCTGGAAAGGGTGAATTAAACCATGACACCCATACCGATGACAGGGAATTGCGCACCACATCCAAGATGCCAAAACGTCTCCCAAAATGCTCCCAGACTCGTGCTGCAACTGGCCCCTGAAGAAACAAGTGATCAAGTTATTCCTCCTCCTGATGACAACAATGACATCAAGACAAGCACTACACCTCTAGTCCTTAGAGTAACATCCAAAGGTAGCCAGTTGTGTAAGACACACCAAGCGAAGAAAGAGATTTTGAGTGGAAGAATATCACTGCAAATCAAGTTTGAAGTTCGGAGTTTGGAGAAAGTCAGGAGAATCGAAAATAGAGATGCAAACTTGATAAGAAGTAAAAAAATGAGATGAAAGTGAGTGATTGTGGCATTTAATAATTAGTTTTTATGGTTAAAGAAAAACAATTATTTTAAAAAAATTCAATTTAATAGACAAAAATAAAATTAAAAGATGGAAGAAAAATATCAATAAATTAAAACTAAAGATGTTTGATTAAAAAAGGATGACGAAAGAAAAGAGGAGAGAGAGAGAGAGTTGAAAATTATAAAGAAAAAGTTATGAGAGCATGAGGTTTTGTAGGAAAAACAGAGGAAAGAAAGATGGAGATTTATTTTTATATAAATGTGGTATAAAAAGAGACTAAGTGGATATGATGGTACAATGGTTACTATGTTGGTCTTGTGTAGCAAATGTTTTGAATTCAGTTCTTACTAGCGACATTTTGCAAAACTTAAAAAAAAAAAAAATTGAAGGAAAACAAAAAAACCCAAAATTAGCGGTTTGACCCGATTTACCGGGTTGGACGGTTTTGACCGGTCTTGATTGATTCATGGACAACTTCAACTATAGCATAGAATCAGACCGGTCTCATGGCCGGTTCGATCCGATTCTGAAAACTTTGCTGTAGCAGAATTTTTAGAGTATATTTTAAAATATTTTTAGAAAATATTTTGGAATATTTTTTATTGAAACTTTATTTTGAGATATTTGGTAAAATTTTAAAAAAAGTTAAACTAATTTTTAGATTATCTTTTAGAGTACTTTGTTGTAACTTTTATTATATTTGAAAAACTACTTTTTGAAAAACACTCCAAAAACAGGAGATCCAAACAGAGCCATTGGTTTTAATTGAATTTGAACTTCTTCTCTTTTTTTTTTTTTTGTCTTTTGCACATCTGACATGTATCAAAGGATGCTAGTGTTAGATAGTCATTATATACAAAATCAACATCCATATTTAGTCACTTAACAATTTATATCTCATAGTACTAATTTGAGAGCAATTTATATCTTATAGTGCTAATTTGAGAGTTAACCCTGGAACAAGAAAATAGAACTAAAAATCCTGATTCTAATTATGTAAAATGTTGCATAATATGGCCACGATTGAAGATTCCATAAGGTATAATAAACAACAAAAGATGGAAAGTGGAAATCGAAAAAATGGAGAAGTAAAAAATAGGAGAAGAGGAAGAGGGGTAATCCAGAGAAGGACTTTATTCCGTTATTTCTGGTAAGCTGGGCTCTCCCCACGAGAGAGAAACCGCCGTACTGCTTCCTTCCCTCCTAATTAATCTGAAATTACTTTCCCCGTCCGACGACTTTGATTGACCCGGTCATCCATTTACCACCGCGTCCCTCTCTTTCTCTCTCTATCTTTAGCAGCTTAGCTAATTTGCCCCCTTACCTTCCTAAGTTGGCCTTGCCTTCCTTCCTCACTGAACATCTCGATTCGATTCTAAAATCTCTCCGTTAGGTTTCCATTTTCTGATTTCTATTTATAGTTTCATATTTCTGTATCGAATCTCGATCCCAAAAACCACCGCACCGGCATACCCGATTTATTTATTCTTTTTTTCCCCCAATCTTGGCCCTAATTTTCATTCTTCTCCTCTTCTATAATTACCTAATCACATCTAATTGTTGGCTAACAATTGCTTAACCAGTAAGTATATTGATTTTCTTCTTTCGCTTTTTTCTATTGAATAGGAATTTATTATGTTTCGTTGGGCTGTTGTCTATTTATCTATTGGATTGGATTGGACGATAAAGTTGTGATTTTTACGGTGAAACTGTTATTGTGAATGTAATAGAGGGGATGCAGAGCCAGATAGTGTGCAGTGGGTGTAGAAGCGTGTTGCTGTACCCGAGAGGTGCCACCAATGTCTGCTGCGCTTTCTGCAATGCCCTGACTCCCGTTCCCCCACCTCAACTCCCGCCTCCCGGTACCTTTTCTTTCTCCTAGTTCTTCTTGTTTTTTGTTCTTTTTGTTCCAGATATATTTACATATTTCTAGTTTGCTTATTTATTGTCCCTCAAAAGTTACATATGCATAGTTTTTGCAATAGAGAAAGATCGTCTTTTTTTTTTTTACTGGTTTATTGGTTTATGATTTAGCCTAAGACCACCTTTTTTGTTTTGTTTAATTAGATTAGGGTATGGCATGATTGGTAATAATGAGTTAACTGAACTTTATAAGTGTAGGATGCAGTTTTCTTGTTCAAACTGCATAGTTGATAGAGGAGTTTATCACTTGCTATTGGCATATATTCTCACATTCAGAGAGTGCAATTGCACTGTTCTCGTGAAAAAGGACATATAGGTGAAAAGGAAGTCTCGAGACGTGTAAAAATTGATCTTTTCACATATGTCACGCAGGAATGGATATGGCTCAACTTATATGTGGAGGTTGCCGTACATTGTTGATGTACACACGTGGTGCCACGAGTGTGAGATGCTCCTGTTGCCATACTGTGAATCTTGCACCTGGTATACTATGGTTTATCATGTACCTGTATATTTTTAAACAACACACAGGAGTAACAAGGTTTATTTAAAAGAACTCAGAGCTGTTGACTCTATTGGCCTGCAAAGACTATTATTGTTCAGAAACTTATAAAAGTGGATGCTTTTTGCTGCTTGGTTCTATTTTCTTAAGTAACATTTTTATTGTTCAGAGAACTACTGGAGACATTTAACAATAATGTGAAAGTCTGGATCTAGTTCACAAATATTTATTTAAGATATGTCTAGTATGATCTTTATCTGGAGCTTTGTTGAAGTTTTGGAACTTTTCTGTTGTCAAATATTCTGATTAAGATTAGACAATTTTGCTGCTTGTAAGTATGTTTTTCCATGGATCTGAATTGCATTATATTTCTGTTACCATTATATCCTATTTTACATGCCTAGACCTAACATTTTGTTTTCATTTGGTTTTTCTTCATGGATGAAGTGTCTAATGTTGCTCATGTCAACTGTGGAAACTGCCGCACTACACTTATGTATCCATATGGTGCGCCGTCAGTTAAATGTGCTGTTTGCCACTATATTACTAACGTGAATGTAAGTATACCGGAGTCTCTGTTTATTTTTTAAATTTGTCATTCTTTTTTTTTAATGCCAAATTTGCTGATTTTGAGAAAGGCTAGGGTTCTTGGAATTCAGTTACCTGTGGTTAAGGGAGTTAGTCCTTGTCTTTGGGCTTTATCTTCTGTTGTTCCTATAGAATGTTTTGGAGACGACATGTTTTTGTCCTCACTTTTCATTTGTTCCTTTCAAGGTTTACACATTGACTAGATTTTGTGTGCTCCTGTTGGGCAGAGTAATTTGCTTGTAGTATTATATTGTTCGCCCATGCTTAGTAAGTTCAAAGAAGTCCTGTATAACCTTTTCGGGGCTTCCTAAGCTTTAAAAGCAGGTTTTTAACACTGCTAAATGAATGCCATATTGGTCGGGTAGATGCAACAAGGATGGTTTGATTGATTCCATTTTATGGTTAAATGGGAAAAGAGAAAAGTAGGATTAGATTTTGAGATAATTAGCTCTAATGAGATGGTTTGGAATCCAGACAGAGACTGCTAATTCAGCAGTTTAGTACATTCTGGAATTATTCGTTGATGTGTTAGTTGCAATGGATAAAAACAATTCATGTAATTGAAATCGAAATAATCAGAAAAGATTTTTATTTTTATTTTTATTTTTTGAGTTGTTGGATAATCATTTAACGAACTCATATGTCTACATTTAAGGCTCAACAGTGAAATTTTGTCATCTAGCTCACTTCTTATAGTGCTTACTAACTTCTGCGCGTCAGTTCAATAAAGGTCATATATGCCTGCATGGTTAGAACTACCTGACCAATGGTATTACCTGATCTTGGATTATTTCAGTGAGCTTGTTCTTGGTCTTTTGGAAGATTCTAGGTTGTCTTCAATAAATGAATAAATTATTCGTTGAATTATGGTGATCCAAAGAGTGGAAAGCTTGTCAAAAGATGGCGATGCATGGTAAATTCGATTATGTCTGTTCTTCGGGTACAACAATATTGAGAAGAGAGAAGCAGGGTTTATAGATTTGAGATGATGTTAGGAACGTAATTGTGAATAGAGTTAGTTAAAGAAACTTGAGGAAAAATCTGTGAAACTTGATTACCTCTATTGGAGATTAAGATCAAGGTTTAAGTGATTTAATGTAAACAATGTGATCCTTGAGCACAAGTGTAGGACTTGGTGATTATAGATCAATGGTGAGGGTACATATGTCAATTTTGGTGAGACAAGATTTTATATGCTTTTTATTAGTGCCTGTACCTCCTTTTAAGTAAATCAAAGAAAGTTCAGAATGAACAATTAAAGGGTTCACGAGTTCCTCGCATGAATTCTTCATTTTTCCTTTTGGAGGCTTTCAGGTCAGATTTGAATCTATTTATTAAAACCATTTGCAAATTTAAGTACATATGTTTGGCATCGGAATTATGACCTTGCACTCTTTCTTGTACCTCCTCTAGGTTGATATTCTAAAGTAATCATGTCACACATTCCCATCTATCACACATACCTTTTTCTCTCCTCAGTTGTTTGCATGGTTGGTTCTAGGTTCACGTCTGACTGTGACTACATTTTATTTATCAAGTCCATTAAAGTACATTGTGCCACATTTTGTTGACGTACTAAATTCTAATTGCCCTTTCTTTCCCCCAGCTTCAGTGTATGTATGGCTGACATGTTATCTGCATTCTTTCTTTTGTTTTTCGTTCGAGCTTATAAGAATTTTCTCCTTGTAGATGAGTAATACTAGGGTTCCAATTCCAATGCACCAACCTAGTGGAACAGTAACACCACCATTGATGCCTTCTACTTCATCTGTGAGTTTTTTTGTGTGTCCTATGCTGAGTTCTCTGAGAAACTTGGAGACTGTTGGTAGTTTAGTAAGTGTATTGGCTAATACGTTATTTCTCAGCAGGGATTGGCGCATTCTCAAAGTCAAACTGTAGTTGTTGAAAATCCTATGTCTGTTGACAAAAGCGGGAAACTGGTAGGTGCAACAAACTGTAATAGCCTGTCATGTTTAATTGCTTTTGTTGGATATCGAGATTTCTAAACTTGTATATGAATTTCTCAGGTAAGCAATGTTGTTGTTGGTGTCACCACTGAAAAAAAATGACCAACAAAGGTGATGGTCCATCCCTCGCGGTATCTTAAGGCTTAAGCAAAGGGAAGTTATTTTCCTCAAGCTACAGTAAATGGTATATATAGAGTTGTGCATAGGTGGAGGAAATGGTCCAATTGGCTTGGCATAATTGTGACACTATGACTATAATTTTTTTATGTGAGCGTGATGTACATTAAACAATCCAAGTGTTGCTACTTTGATGCCTGGTGTGGTTACATTATGGATATGACTTTTTGCAACTTGAATATACATATGTGGTAAATATGGGACTTGATATACAATTTTGTATGGTGCGAGTTCCTTTATTTTCAATTGTTTACAGTATTTCACAGTTATTCGTGATCTTTGAAGTCTGTTAAAACAGATTTATGGTCATTCAGGAGGGGGAGAAAACTGATGGGGAACTTGGGAGAATCTATGCGCTTATGTTCCAGGAAAATGTGTGTCATGAGTTCTACCTAGATAATCAAGTGTTTCTCGAGGTGTCCCTGAATTGGAAAATGCTGCAGATTTTGATCCGATTGAAAGGAAATTATACTAATTTGTTGAAAAGTTGGGGGACGTTGCTTAGCTGGGAATGTTGGAGCACAACGCTTCTACTAACTGCTATACATCTAACTTGCAAGTATCACATACGTGTGTAAGTGGTTAGTATTGGTGAATCAGGGTTCAACTGATAATAGACGGAAGCATATGATCTTCACATATCTTTCTCACGAGTTCTAATCCTATTTATCCGTCTGTACCAGGCAAAATGTATTACCTGCGTGTATTACTGGTTAACGATGGACATACTAAAACTCTTATGAGTCGTCCTGGTCGATGGTATGTACGTGTAAAACACGGCAATCTTGGTGCTCTAAATGAATGGGACATTAAAATTTATGCGCAATTCCTTCAATTAAATTCTTTTTTAAGTCTCCATATTTTGTGATCATCTGACCTGATCGAATTGTGCTTCTCTAGTTGCAAATAAGATGTGGTGTTGGAGGCGTGGAAACTTAGCCTCGTTTAATGTTAGTTGTCCAGGATGCCAATTAATTCAGTCGATGGGCTTTGAAGATGAAGCATAGGAAAAGGATAGAGATCCCGTAATAAGTGCCCGTAAAAGTTTTATCTTATATGGTGAATTTGGGACTACATTCTGTGGGAAACTTTATTATTATATATGTAATTCAGGAGGGCAACTGGAAAGTATTATGTAAATCAAATGTGAGTCATAATGTTAGAATTTTATAGTAAGCCCACCCTCTCTTTTTAATGTGCTTATCCTATGTCTTTAGAGCAAATATTTTTTTTTAAAAAAAATCTATATTTAATACCAGGGTTACATTTAAAGTTAGGAGATTAAAAAAAAAAAAAGAATTGTTTCTTACTTTTGCTAATGAGGTGCATTGGACAATTGGCATGAAGCAAGCAAAGGAATTTGAAGTTTATCGTGAAAATATCGAGAAGTGGAATGAAAATCTTACCGATGTCAATGGATTTGGAATTTTGCATTTAAACTTGTTCTTGAAAATGTCAATAAATCTCAAATCTGTTTTTTTGTTTTTTGATAATGCGTAATCTTTTCTTACAATACTAATAAATGTATACACGCGAAGGTATTCCATCATGTTTCATATTCATATGCAACACCACGTGACATTAACAACAAATAGGATCTGCGGTAGGAAATGGCCAAACCCCATCTACGTGAGCTGAACTTAAAGTTCCACAGCATAAAAATTCCTTCCCACGAGTTGAGACTCCTTCGAAGGGAGAAATTCAAGCAGCATTTAAGACTTTATTGTATGTACACTAACATGTCTTGACGTATGGCTACATGTTTGGAGTTCAAACTTGAATTAAGATGACATAGCATATTTTCAAACTTTCAGTGTATTATGTAAATTGCTAATATAGAAAAGATTAATTCAATTATAAATAATAAAAGTATTTATTTTGATCTTCGAGTCAGTTGAGGAAGTCAACACTTCATGATTTAACAAATATTATAGGTCTGTTTGGATTGTGAATTATTAGAGATATTTTTACTGTAACACTTTTTATGATGTGATGTATGTGAGATAAAAAGGTAATTGGAAAGGTAAAAAGGTGTATTGGAAATTGTAATGATGATGTAAACAAATAAATTTGGAGAAATAAAATCCAATTCAAACAAAGCCCTAAACTATATCCCGATTCGGCTGAAGCAAGCAAGTGGTCTTTGGCATTAGGATCAGTGCCTCTCTGTAGCAAAGGTTTGAAAATCTAAAGACAAACCTAACCCTCTTGATTACGAAATTAGGTAATGATTAAAAAGCTAGTTGGTGTTAGTTGATGTTAGATTGTGGGCTTAATTGGGTCCATCTAACACTACTGAAACGCGTTCTCAATTAATTAGCGGCCGATGGAACTTTAAAAGCCTCGCTCTACATAGGTGGCCTTTCCAAGAGGCGAAAGATTAGCTCTAAAAAAGAAAAAGAAAGGAGAAAAAATTAAAATAAAATAAAAACCCTTTAGTAGGTTCTGATTTTAGGAAACATCGGATCATTCGTTCAATGATCTACCCCCTTTTCTCTGTTTCTAAAGGATTGTTGTCGATGCATTTTCAAATTCACGTTTTTATATTGTCTGACCATCCAATCATTTGACTACTTTTTCAAGTATGTAGTCAAATAGCAATCATTGTGCAAATTTAAAAAAAGCAATCCCAAACATAGAAGAGAGCCAGACTTGTTAAATAATCACACAAGATCTTCAAATTACATAAATGGATGGTACAAAAACATTAGAGTAAATGGGATCAAATATGCAGTATAGGCATTTTGGCCACAAGAAAAACTTCATCTAAGATCAATACAGTAGATTAGTCTATTGATCTCCATCATAAGATAAAACGAGCAGAAAGAATTTTGAGTCCTCACGTGCTTAAGAATGAAATTTAACCACGATGCCAATTTCGATATTGCCTACTATAAAGCATAATATGGCCAAGCTATACAAATCATAATGCACTTAGATACTTGAAAAAAAATGTTCCACGATATATACAACTTGAATTTGCCCTTTCTCTTGCATTTGGCATAAATTTGTATGTATCCCTAGATTGTAGGGCACAACATGTATGCATAATTCAACTCTTAAATGCTTAATTATCGTTGTATGAAATTTTAAGGCAGATTATTAGCCTGGTGTCCTTTCAATCTTCCATGGGACAAGAAGTAAAAGCACTCCTACTTCGGCCACACGAAATAATTGGTTTGGAATTATAGTATACAAACGCGGAATTATATTGAGAGAGACGGAAAACGTTACCATACAAACACTTTTTTATTTTATTTAGTTTAGTAAGATGATATAGAGAGAGCGTTATTAAAGCAAAAACAAAAACATGGTGGTCTCTTTGATGCGGTAAAATTGATGTCCTAATTCTTATCATTTAGATGTTATGACTGTTTTGGCCAAAAAAAACCCATTTATCATTATTTTTTACATTAGGTGTTTTCTTTTTCTTTTTTTTTTTAACTTTTCTTGGAGTATTACTTTTACAAACTATGTCTTCCTTAACGATTTAAGTCCGTACTAGAGAATTTCTTGCATCAGTTTTAATATCATTCACATGATTCTGTAAAACAAAATTAATTGATTCATATGAAATAGTTTTTTGCAAAAAAATAAATGAATAAATAAAAGATTCAAAATTTATCAAAATTAATTGGTCATTTAGAGCAACCATTAAAAACTTGCAAAGGACCTATTTTCAAGGATTTTGGATGGTTCAGCCTGCATCTCGACCAACAATTAGTGGAATTTGTTTTTTAATAAACGAGAACAATCATGGGTGGTTCAACCGTGAAAGGTAAAACTTAAAGCTTTATAAAATTGGACTTATACTCTCCATAATTTTCCTGGAGGATAGTATTTCAGTTATTTATATAGCATTTATCTTACTAAAAATAGCAGCATCTGCAATCATAATTATTATGCATGATCAACGCCGTGATTTGTAGGGTACAATCGTGCATGCATGGCACGTAACAGACCTAAGTGTCCTTTCAAAAATATCAGGAAATGAAAGAGTAGCAGAAATATTCAATCAAGGGGACCTTTAATTAGGATGGGGCTTGGCATATCGACGAGGAAGTGCAATTTTCAGGCCAATTATTAGCTTACACAAAATCTTTTACTTCGTTGTCCATCCAGCAAGCTAGAATTAAAAGCAAGCCGTCTGTGGCCTCAAGAAATAAATTTTATTAGGGTTAAATGGAGAATGGAAATAAAAAAGGATAACGTTTTTATACACTGTTAGTGTATAAAATATTCTTTACCCTAGTAAATTTAAATTATGGCAAATAACATGAATTTAGATTTAAAATTCTATCACATCAACTAATTTTAGGAGTTTTTCTATTATGATATTTTCCATAAACCGTGGACTAATATACAATAAACAATTGCACGAATCTACAGTACTGTCTCTATGCAATGAATCACCAGAGTCGACTTAATGAATAGGGAAGGGATGTTATAGTCTTTTCTCCCGTCAAAATTTAGGGTTCGAATCCTGTGTGACTGATAGTTAAGGACGAAAAGGATGTGAGAAGGAATAAAAAGATTAATATATATACACACACGTACATGCGCGCACACATATTAAAAATTACTTAAGTTGCTGCGTGAAGTTTATCATGATATAAACGTTATCAGTCAGAAATTAAGTTTTACTCTTCTTCGCATAGGTACGTATCTAAAACAAGAGGATGCTCTATACGCTGAAATATGATATGCTGTTCCTAAACGTATAAGCATTTTTTGGTGGAATGACTAATAACAGCAAGCATTAGATTTTTATCCACCAAAATGCGCACAAGGACGATATAAAAATCTCTGAAGTATGACGGAAAAAATCCTGAATTGCATGCACTTTAGCGACAAAAATTTGTACTCGCTTACGTAAAAAATAACAAGAACTCACCGTTTATCTTTATACTTGAACCGCACAAAGAAAAAACATATAAGACAATCTCTCTATTTTAAGATGATCGAGACTATACCAGTAACTTTTGCTGTCTTCTCTACTATTATACACGTGCTGTGAATTTTTCCAAGGATATGTCTTTCCTAGCTTTTAGGCCTATTAGAATTCTCAGTATTAGGAGGATCAAGATGTCCACAATTATCAAAGTAAAACTAGGAGGTAAGTTAAAGTGGGTAGATAATTAATCCCATATATGATAATTACCTTTTTAACGATTGAAGGTGCTATGATAAGAGTACCTAGTATGCCATGATATCTTATTAATTTGCCCATCAGCTAATGTTTATATATTTCATCGTTTGGGTTGTCTCCAACTCGTGAAGCTTGCCTGAAAGGATTTTAGAGGGAGTACAAGCTCAATTAAATCAATTTCCAACTACACTGGTTTCTTTGAGCCCCTACATTGCAAATCTTGCTTGTACTTGCTATATTCGGTATCGTACGTATGACTCATTGGCCTATGGTTTTATCGATTGCATGAAAAGACTACTTCTACGGGAGGTATCTTTGGGTAAGTTTAGATGATCAAATCAATATATTCAGACGCAAATACAAATATTTCAGTCTTTCCCTACCTAAAATTATCAGTTTGAATACGCGGGATGGCCATTAAATTGAATCGATCACCTCACACACCCCACAAAAAAAAAAAAACGCACACACACACACACACTTTATATTAGGCTGTGTCTGCCATAATCAAAACCATCAGTTCGTATAGATATGAAAGTTTATAAAGTCCAAGAATTTAGTGAAATTCAGGTGTCCATTAATATTGATGGCTGCAAGTGCCATTGCAAACTTTATTCATAATTAATTAAGCTACAATGCTTAGCAACTTTATTAATTTGTAACTGAAATTGCTTCCATACTTTGAGACACTAGCTCTCTATAACAAAGATTCAACCTCTCTATGATTATAATTAACCCCGAATTTTCAAGCCGCTATGCTTGTACTTAGGGCTCTGGACCACGTCCCCGGAGGCTGCAGCGGCTGTTGCATTTCTTTCATGCTTCCCATCGCCACTGCTACTCCCCTTAGTGGCAACTCCTTGCACTTTTTTGCACGACGGACACACTGAGATCCCCACGCAGTTTGTTATTTGTGCATAAAATGCTGCCCTTAAGGCTTTCAAATCGTCAATTTCTTTCTTCAACTTGCCATTTTCCTCTCTCAGATTGTCGCAATGGTTCTTCCATAGCTCGCAATCAGTTTCTGTTTGCTTCAGTTTTGTTCTTCGAGATCATTCCAAGAATTGTATTTTCAATCAGATAAAAATTGAAAACGAAGTGTAATAAACAACCCAGAAGAGAGAAATTAAAAAAAAAACTCGGATTTAGGTGTTGATCAAATAATCACCTGGCCCTCCTGTTTTGGAACCACACCTCAACTTGCCGAGGTTTCAAACCTAACCTGGCAGCCAGCTCAATTTTCTGAGCCTGCAACAAGTGCTAATCGAATATTTCTTGTCCTCAGAACTAGTAAAAACTTTGTAAATCCAAACGAAATAAATTCAAGTACATCTTCTAATGATGTGATCTGGTCTCTCCTGATCATATATTTCTCTCTACATTTAATCGCAATTCTTTTCACCTCAAGAAATTTAGTAACATGCTGCTCATAGATAATATACACGTCCAGAGTATCAATAAGATCAGAAGGAAAAGGCGCGCTCATTAACACGTCAAGACTGTGACGGGAAAAAATGAAAGAAATACTTACAGTGTTGAGAGTGGTGTGCTTTTTGAAACTATCTTCTAGAACAGCTGTTTGCTCCTTAGAGAGCCTCAACTTCTTTCTGCTTTCACCGCCATTGTCCTCGCTATTTCTGCTAGATTGTCCTTCGTCAACCAAGGACAGGTCCAATGACAAGGCACGCTTGTCTGGCTTAGGCAGTGAATTGCCGGAAGAAGTACCAATTCCGAGGGCAAGTTTGGTGTTGCAAAAGTCATCATCCACCATGATTGAGGATACAGAGAGAGGGAGAGATGGAGAGAAAAGTTGAAATGATAGAATGATGTTGGGAAAGGGGGGAATATATACATACGTATATATAGGTTGTAGCTAGGAATTATTTTTTTTTTTTTTTGGAGTGATGGAGTAATTTGTTGTTACATGAAAGTGGGATCAAATAACTAATGTATTTATTATGAAGTTATAAAAGATGACAAAGCAAAACTGCAATAATATGAAATAGTAATTAATTGCAGGCGTTAGAGTATTTGTGGATCCTTGGATAGAAGCTCAATTAGTCTATAAGCCATGCTTATTCTAGATGTTTGACTTGTATGTTTAATGTTATGGAAGATTTGAACCTTAATTTTGTGTATATTAATTTGTTTGAAGGACAAAAGTTCCCTCAGTAATTCTGGTTTGCTGCTACTCATCCTGCAGAGTTGATTGATAATCTGATTAAATGCAGCATGTAACTTCACAGGTATTCACTGATAGAGATGAGAACAAGCAAGATCTGTAATGGCCGGACGGTTATGAAACATTCACCAACCCCCTGGATTATTGGTATTAAAAAATAAAATGTTTAATTAAAGAGAGCTAACAATTATTAAAATAAATTTTCTTCATTTAAACATGAATTAATATTATTGGAAAATTAGACGATGGTTTTGCAAAAATGATCCTATAAGTTGGTTCTAAAAATTGTTGCAGCCCAATTTGTGGATTGGTCCAATAACATGTTTTCAAATTTCAATTAGTGAATGAGGTTCTGCCATTCTTCTTATTGTTTAGTTTTGCAAGCCCTTCTCAATGAGTTGCTAAGAAAATTGAGATGCGATAATGATGAAGATTGTTGGAGTTCTATATGGAGCCATACATTAATTGGTTCGTGAAAGTTGAACAATTTAAAAATGCATTTATTATTAAGTTATGGAAGAGGGTGACAAAGCAAAACTGCAATAATATGAGATAGTAATTGTACGCGTTATGAGTTTTGAGTCTTATATTGTATCCTTGCCTCGAAGTATAATAATATCCCGTGTGGCATTCTTGATTTTACGGGTGTAACTTCTAAGTTTAAGTTTAGCCAACAATCAATTGCAATTTTGGAATATGGGCATATAAGGGAATTCGCGCGGTTTAATTTGGAAAGGTTTAATTTGGATCAATGTTGGAAACCTCACAAATTGTTGAATCATTATTTATTTATATTGGGTCTATCTAACGGGCGCTTATAGGTCATTTGTTAAGATATATTTTAGACGTCATGTTTTATAAATGTAAAATTAATTAAGAAAAGTAAATAAATATAAGAAAAGGTAGATAAGATTAAATAGAGAAAGTATATAAATGCAAGGAAGGATAATAATTATTAGTATGCATATATTCATAGTAAGTTATATAAATTTTAGATATATTAACGGCTGCCAAATTGACACCCATGAAAAGAATCCATTTATACTATAGCTCTGCGCACAGGATTTGGCAATAGAAATGAGACGAGAGCAACCATGGAAAGGTAGACGTTTTCAAACGTACACCTGCACCACATGAGTTCTTGATTTTAACTAGGAAAGGCTGAATTGAGAGAGCGTATAATTATCAAATATTGCTATGAAAAGTTGGATTGCAATAATTTGTTAGAAACAATAGCTATTATATTTGCCTACCAATTGGTTATAAAATTATTACGTGGTCCAAAACCTACGAACTATTATTTTAAAGTGAGACGTATTGAATTTAGAACCTCCTATTTATAATTCTTTCCACCTTATCACGTAATTCAATGCTCCCTAAAACTATGAACTACTTAAATGATTTGTGTTAGATAATTGATTTTTTTAAAACTATTTTGCGTAGTCTTTTTCTTCTTCATCTTCTGTAATGAAACAAAACCTACGCGAGAAATTGAGTGCTTTTTGTATGCAAATTCCTCTTATGGTTGAAAAAAATATCTTATGTATTTTGATATGGATTGCGAAAGAATAATGTGATCAAGCCATTTTAAACGAGAAAAAGAAAGAAGAAAAACTAATTGGTGATTTATAAATTTAAATGCTTCCAAATAATCTACACAATATAAAAATTTTCATCAAATCTTTCAATTAAAATACAAGAATTTTCTAAAATTAGACACAAGCCTTATCTATATATAAGATGGATGAGAAATATATTTATGTATTGTTTCATAACCATTGCGAGAGAATAATGTGATAAGAACACGAATAGTGTTTGGCGACTATATAACAATTAGCGAAGGAAATATATGAATGTGGTAAACAAACTAAAGTGAATAGCAAGTTAGCAAATGAGTGGTCCAAAAAGTCCCTTTCTTCTTGGATTCATTGTTCAGTTGGTTCAAGATAGAAAGATTGATATCGATTATCACTTCAGCGAAAAGCATACAACAAAAAGCTCTGAAGACTAAGATACTCTTAAAGTTGAAAAAATTTGTTCGTGTCTAGATTACTAGTTTATTGTATATTTTCTAACAAACCAATTAAGTTGATAATCAGCTCATTAGCTTTACCACTGGCGGTTAAGTATCCTAAATTAATTGGCCGTTCATACAAGTTGTATCTTTTGCCCAATGCTATAAAACTGGCTAAAGCCTTATAGTTAACGTCTTGCCATCCCGCACTATTGATTGACAAAAGAGAGTCTGCCTCGTGTTTCGTTTTAATGTGAAGCTACCACACAAGTTTAAAGAAGCCTTAATTTGCCCTCTTCTTATCTAGCTTGTGTCATTTTCTTTTAATCCATGAAAATCATTAACGGCTAGATGATGTTTAATTGTGGGATGAATTTTGTTAATTTAACTGTGAATTAAGCATCTATTCCTCAGTAACATAAACGAGGATATGTTCTCGATCATTATTGTCTTTCTTCCTCTTCCTAACTTTACAACACCTTGTCTTTTGGGAAACAATTAAATAAAAATGATATTTTGACATTAGATAAAAGCAAATGTAATCTGGAAGTATAAAGCATAACATACCAAATTATAACGTAAAAAATATCAGTCGAAATCTAATTTCACATATATAATAGAACGAAGTACAACTTTATTATCCTCTCTATTAATTTCTTTTAGCTTTTGCCCTCTGCAGTGCTTATATAGGAATGATGCTAGCTGTAGATTGTAGGGCACAATCATGCATGCATGCATGGTTCGTAACTCTTAAAGAACAAAATTGTCGTTTACAAAATATGGGGAAATGCAAAGAAGGAATAAAAAGAAACGAGGGTTGGGTAAGGTTTTTAGGATGACAAATGAAAGACTAGTGTAATAAAAGGAGGGTTCAGTAGGGTGGGGCTTTGCATGTGGCATTAGAATTGCAATTTGAAGGCCAATAATTAGCTTAGAAAAATTTTTCAACTTGAGCGTCCTTCCAAGTCACAAGAAGTAATAGCACGCCGGCTGTGGCCAAACGAAATAATTGGCCTATACTTTGGTGAGTGACAATTACAAGTACAAGGAAAAGGTTTTTTTTTTTTTTTAACTTTTTCAATTTCATTTATATTGATGCCATGATGCACAAGGGGTTAGCATAACTCCAAAAAAAAAAATGTATAGCAAAAATGGCATTTATGCGTTAATTATTTTTTAAATTGAAATTGGAAAGCCTTTGTGAGGTGCAGTGACCAGCGGTAAACTAAAAATATTATGTGACTCTATATGAGAGCCATTGATTATTTTAACCACAGAGATTGTCTAGTAATTAGGAGAGAGAGTTTTTAGAATTTTTTCTACTATCAAATTTAAGTTTCAAATCATGGATCTGATAATTGGGAATAGAAAGGGTGTGGAAAGAGGAGGGAGGGTAAAAAAAAAAAAAAAAGAGAGAGTTATGGATTATTTTGTTATAGGGTTTGCTTAGAAGGGTGTAGCAAACCTTACTGTTTTGTGAAATTAAAATAAAAATGAAAAAGTGTTCAAATGCAAGGAGAATAAAGAACAATGTAGCTTATTTCATCCGACTTCATCTTATCACATTATTAAGTACTCTGAGTATCTATCTCATTACTCAACTTTTAGTTCCTTGATACTCAAAATTTCTTTTAAGAAAAAAATTCTTGCAGGGTCATCATATATATCAACTAGTTGTGATCGAAAAACATAAACCGCTATTATTACGAAATGTAAAAGGCTGCTAGAACTTAAATTGCCGAAAACTAAAGTTATTGGATGAAAGCAATTACCTTGATGGAATAAATATTGGAAAAGATACACATTGTAAGGCCTTTTTCCAAAGACTTAATTTGGACAATTTAGTCTCAGTGAATAATAGAATCAATGGCCAGTGCTAATTTTCGCGATAAGTATAAAGTGTACGTACGTATTCATTCCTCTATCATATTTTTGACTTCTTTGAATAAAAGAGTAAAATGCAGTACTAAAACCAAAAGCTCCTAAAATATATACTTTGAAAGACTGATCAATGGTCCATCATCCTTTAATATTCCTACTCGTAATTCCGTTTTATTAGTATACACCCACACGCATTATTTTTTATTTATATGGTATGTGAGCATATATACATTTGTATATAAATATAAAATAATTTCTTCCTAAATATGGCATATTTTAATCTAAAAAAATGTGCATGATCACGGCCGTAGTTTGTAGGGCACAAATTGTGCATGCATGGTACGTATAGACCCAAGCGTCATTTACGAATAAGCATGGTAATCCAGAAAGAGAACGTGGAGGGCAATTTGCTGAACAATTAAGCATAGGAAAAACTTTTCACGCCTGTGTCCTTCAAAGTAGTTATAGAGTAAAAGCCGGCGGGCAATGGCAATTATGTTCGAAGGAAATGTTTTAGGGTTCATTTCACGGACAGGAGAGTGCTTTTATTATTATTTTTCATCACTTTTATGTAGGAAAATCTGTTAAAAAGTTACTGATGAATGCTATCATAATATAAACTAGAAAAAGAAAAGCATAGTCAAAGCGAAAATTCATGGGTTTAATTAGATAATCTTTTAAGAGCTTGTACGATGCATTCTCATAAACGTAAACTTCAACAGTCATAGTAATCATGAACGCTACAAAATAGTTGAAAAAGTAACACAGTAAAAATACAGATTTTTTAAAAAAAAAAGAAATACAGACAATATACGACGTTTAAGCCTCAATTCCAATCGCTCTCTCCACTTCCTGTTTGTCACTTGTCCTCCATTTCACATTTTTTTGTCTCCTTTACCATATGAGGACTAGTCCAGTTTCTGAAAAATTATATCAACATTCGTTTTCAGAACATTAAAAATCCATCTTGGCCTTGAGATTATACTCTCATTTCTGTTCTTATGCTTTGTGTTTCCATAAAGCTAGACGGTGTTATTACAACTCCATAAAGCTAGATTTTGGAATTTGGGCCTTGAAGAATTCTTGATCATAAGGAGGATAAAAATGTAACAAAATTATACAGCTGCTGAAGCAATTAACGGGCAAATGGTGTTAGTAGTCGAACGGAAGGATCAAATTGAAAGTCTGAGAGATAAGCCGGGTTGGGGATTGATCATGGTTATTGCTAATTTGCTATACGTCTTATGCTGGATATCTTTAAAATCATAGGACATGAATGAGACAACATATGTCATATCTTGAGACATAAATAAGCAGTTTTTCTTCTATTGTCCATTGCACATTAGCAATTCTCTTATACATAAGGAGGAGCGCTAGCTTAATATAATTTTATTTAAACGCAAATTCTTAAAGCACTAGTAGTATTCTTGCTTGATTCTAGGCCTCTGGACCTGTTTCACATTGCACCACAACTCCCGATAAGGTATTGTTGGTGGCATACCGGGCACACGAGCACATAACCTGAGAGACCATAAGCATAAAATGCTCCTTTCTGATCACCAGTTGCCAGTGCTTTCTGCTTTTCAATTTCTTCACTCAGCTTGAGATTTTCCTCAATGAGATTTTTGCACACCTGTTTCAGCCTTTCACATTCAGACACATTCTTCTTGGACTTGGTCCTTCATCACAAGATTTGAGTTTTGTTATGATTCGAGTAGGAGCATAAATGCAATCAGAAGAAAAAAAAAAGGTTATGAATAATTACGTACCTAGCCCTGCGATTCTGAAACCAAATATCAACTTGTCGAGGGAACAAGCCTAACCTGTCAGCTAGCTCGTTCTTTAGAGCCTGCAAAATTTCAATCAGTTTCCTGTCCTTATAACATGTAAAACATCAACATTTATTAATATGAAATCATTTTTCATCTTCTAATGATGTGATCCCATATCCAATCAAATTGTTTTAGCTTAACGAATTTCGTACCACTACTAAGAAAATATTTTTTGATGGAATGACATAAAGATAAAAGCATTTTAACGTTATGACTATAACTACCTAACACAAAGTTCAATCCAGTGGATACAATAATATAAAAATCGAGAAATGAAGATGAAAAAATCATTACTGTATCCGGATTCGGATGGTCATTGAAATTAGCCTCAAGGACAGCAGCTTGCTCTTTAGAGAGCCTTGACTTTTTGGCATTTTCATCACTACTCTCCTGGCCCTGGACCTGCTGAGCTCCAAGGGAGAGCTCCAAAGAGAGAACCCTCTTGGTGTTCTTACGGGGACCCCTCTTGGTGTTCTTACGGGGACCAAGCGCTAGAGAAAGCTGAGTGTTTGAGTTTTCACGAGCTTCCATGGTTTCACTCGAAAGCGAAAGAGATATAGGAAATTGGGATGGAAAATACTGACAGCAGGAAGAGGATATATATAGGCCGAGTGGAAAAACTTCCCGGGCTGATATATTTATTGGTTGTAATCACATGAAAGTTGCATACAATTAATAATAGAGATATGATAAAGATTTAAAATATGAAAAAAGGACAAAAGCAATGATATGCAATAATCTCCTCAGAAGGAAATTCAATAAATTCCACCTGCCATATTTACTATTATATATTTGACTTGTTAGTGCAGTTTTGACAAGAAACAATGGCATTTGGCACTTTCATGTATGAAAAATAATTCCCCATTATTATTTGGTTTGGATGCTGGCAACCCCCGAACTGTTGAAATCTAAAGATAAGCCTAAAAAAAAAAATAAAAAAGATAAGGTTGAACGGAAGAGAGGTTTCAATTTTCGAAATTCATTTTCTCTATGAGAATGTGAATTACCAGGACTAATGCGTACCCCCAAGAAAAATACACGGTTTTAAGAATTGGTTTTGGATATTTTTTGTAGTCCAAACTATTTAAAGATTAGATAAATAATTTGTATGTGATTTCTTCTAAATCCATATACGTACATAGTGCACCCATCCGATCTATTGGTGGTTTAGTCTCCATCGGTTTCTCTAAACTCTGTTGGGTCTCTTTTTTCCCAGTGGAGACTAGAGTAGAAATAGAAGTAAGAGTATGTTAGACTAGTTGTTGCTTGTCTGATAAAATACAAAAAGATAAATAGTTTATATGAGGTTAATCAACGAGTATCTTCCAATTATTCTTTTTTTTTTTCTCTTTCCGAATGAGGGTTTTGCATACGCTATCAAGGTCGACGTAATCATTAGTCAAGCAAAAAGTTAAACAAAATAAAAAAAAAGGTTTTCTGGTTTTGACACAAAGATCCTTAGCAGGGCAGACAGTGTAAGTGTTATCTATATTCTTTTGATAGAAAAGACGGTACAAATGTGATTGAAGACACAACTGATCATTTACGTGAATGAACTCACTCGTTGGTAATTTAAAACAACTTGAATAGAAATAGACACACACACACACACTACTGCATTAAAACAAAGAGAACACACTCTAGTAGTCCAGCGTTTATTTTGTTAAACATAATAAAATATTTCATCTTAAGTCTATAAATTAGTTAAAGAACAGTTTAAACAACATCCTACAGATATATTAAGTTGTTCTCGCTTCATTAATAAGGTCGTTTGGCTTTCATTGATCTTCAAGCATCAAATAGAAACCATATATTAATTCAGCACGTAACTGTTCAAACTTCAAAGTTATTAGTCAATTTACGCCATTAGATTTTTCAGGCAAACCAACATGCTGGGCTTGTCTTCTGAATTATCACCAAAAATTTACACAAAGACTCGAGATTTATACTTTGTAAGGTTTTGGTTTAATGTCGATTCGATTTTCTGAATAGAAGGCATTCACACGGGACCTTTTCTCGTTTGTTAAGCTTTAATGTCTAGTTGGGTGCTGCACACGAATCTTACCCAAAATTAATCAGGTGTTCTAATGGAAAATTCACTTTTAGCGACTAATTTAGTCCAAATTAAACATTTTTTTTGGGACTACTTTTGTTTTTCTTGAATCAATGAGAACCGATTTGATTTTACCCCAAACTTTAAGAACTAATTAAAAGTGCATTTGTCCTGGTTCTTACTTAAAGAGTTACAAAGCTGAATAAATGCTATCAATAAAACTAAAAAAAAATGATGATCATGTTGGATGCATAGACACCTAATTAGCTGAGGAGACCATAAAAGAAAGAAAATTTTTTTAAAAAAAAAAGCTTGAAACGTGTAATGTCATTGAAATACCAAGTTTTCTGGTATTACCTAGAGGGAAAAAAACTAGTTTTATAGGTTTAGATGGGTTGTTTTCATCAAAAGGCCGAAACTGTTTCCTTCTCAGAGGACAACGAGAAAGACATATGGAGGACAGATTCCAAAACTAGAAAAAAGGACTCCCATCGAAATGTTTTACGTTTTTACTTTTCAATTCTTTTTTGGTCTGACGGATTGAAACTAGTCGAGAGCTAATAATAGCAAGAGGGAAAAAAAAAGATGAAAGAATTTTAGATTGTCTGATCAATTTTTTTTTTTTTTGTTGTAGCAAATTAGAGTAAACGAAAACCAGAAAGCAGTGTAATCTGCGGTTGAAAAAATTGACCTCACTTGAGTTGGTTCTAGTTGATAACTTTGAAGGCCTCCAAGTTTCTTGAAATTGTATTTTAGCTACGCGATGTAGTGGAAAGCTTGTCCTTCAGTATCCTTCGGGGTTCTTCTCTGCCTATTCTCATGGTTGTCTATCTAAGTAAATATGATGACCACCCTTTACGTGTTCTTAATGATGGAGATGGCAAATTCAGCACCATTTTTATGGAAACAGATAATCTACGAAGGGATGTGAAGTTATTCTTCAAGATTTGTGTGAAGTGATATTGAAGTACAGTAATATTTACAAGAAATGAGGGTAGTATAAAAATAACACAAAAAAAACCACACAAAACAAAGAAGATTCGGTTTGCCTAAAATCAGATGCTGAAAAAACATTACTCTTGTTCAAGAAAACAAATAAAAGAGCTTGATTTATTGGCAGGTTCACATGAATTAGGACCAAAAGGTCTGAATTCTGTGGATAAGAAGAGTTTAGGCCCGAAGCATGCACGTTACGTTTTTTTGGCGCATGCAACCCAACGATTGACTTGGTAAGCAGCATCTGAAGCACAGAATTTATGAAGCTGTCCGGGATTGGTCTACTGTCATGTCGTCCAAATACACACAAAGAACCACAAGCATGGGCGTATTATACATGATGTTTCCTCTGCCCCCAGTCAATAATTGATTCTCTCCCCCAACCCCTTCCCCTCCTAGCCTTTTTCTCAGCTTCTCTATTTATTTGCTAGTCTCATCTGTTTTGCTCTCCCAAAAGACAACAGATAGTTTCTTCCAGTCTTTTGCTTGTGCATTAGTCATGAGATACTTGGTGGCCATTATCTTTTTCTACCTCCTAATAGTGGCAATCACTTCAGTTTGCGAGGATGCCAACCCTTCTTCTTCTTCTTCTTCTTCTTCTTCCAGAAAATGGAGCGTCTCATACAAGAGCCAACAAGGAATTCAGAATCTCAAGGTTAGTAGTATACTTACTATTAGTCCTCCTAACTTTGATAATATAACAAATTTGAAGAAATTTAGAAGAACCAGAATAAATAACATATAACATATCCTAGCATTAGGTTTATCTAAATTCCTGCTGTATGCATCTTACGTTGCTTCAATTGAAGATTATCCTTTCTTTTAATTTCACGATTATGCAAGTCTCTGTGATAGCTCGAGGAAAATCTCCTGACGTCCAATTTGCAGGGCTCGTCCTATGTTGGTAGCGTAGAGCAGGCTGCTGGACGTGGAGCGAAACCTTCAAACCAAGAGTCCGAGGCATATTCCATGGAACCAGAAAACTCAAGCAACACGGACGTTGAGGACATTGCTTACCATATCGATTATCACGGGGCGACTACACATCCTACACCGACTCCTAAGCATCCAAAACCATAGAGATTTAGCAGAGATTATGCACGCTCCTTGTGAGTGAGCAACATGAGTGAATATAGCAATGCAGGAATAAGATCCATACCATATTGGATGTCGAATATTCCAAGCTGATTAATCTGTACTGCCTAGTCTATTTCAGCAGTGAAACATGCCTAATTAGTGAGACAAAATAGAGACTCCCGTATTTACTTTATGAGGGGCAGATGACTGTAATACAAGTAACTCTCCAAGAGCTTAGTCTGCATAACTGGTCTCCGTTGCTAATATTTAGTCGTATACTCTCTTTTGGTGAATATCACAATTTACAAAATATTATTGTTTATCACAGCTAGGTTTCACGTTTTATCAACTGGTCAAATGGAGCGAAAGCATCCCTTTTGTATACTGCTGCCTTGCTCTCTTGTATCTCTCAAGCAGCATCTTATAGTTTGGTTCAACATCCTCAAATAAAACTTCAGCACAGAACTTGGATTTAACCAGCAAAAATGCATCTTCTACAATGTCCTTGTGCCGCATGCAAAAGTGCAAAATAGTTCTGGTGTCAGTTGAGGAAATACACGATCCATGTGATGAGTCCCTCTCCATGGTAAGATGCTGCAGCCATCTTAGTTGCTGGAAAAAATCTTCATGTTTCTGAACAGCTGTTTCCAAAAACTCAAGAAAATCTGAAAACCTTGACTCGGTATTGATCCTACTCGTCAGATAATTGAAAATCATCCTCTGGTTCATACTGAGCCATCCCTCAGTCACTGTTGACAAAGAAATCTGCCCAACCAAGCAAGCCTTCCGAAATGTTGAGTCATTATCACCTATCAACTTGATTGCAACATGCAGCAGGTTCACTGACGTAATATATAGACTCCAAGACATCGAATCACTGAATTGTCGCTGAGGTCCTCCCTGTTTCTCACACCAATGATTGAGTGCAACACGGACGAAACCTTCCCATCTGAGATAAAGATGATTTAACATAGTCAGAAATTGACTGATGTCAAAGGAGTATAACTGGCTCTTCAAAAGCTGAGATATCAACACAATTACTTGTATTGACTTTTCAAATTTTCTCATAATTCTATCTGACTCCAAGATAAAAGTGGTAGTAAAAGAAAAAATTGAGATTCCAGTCCATCTCTATTTCAAAGAGGCACGTAATGAAGAATTCTCTGCTGTATCATGCCATATATTATTTTTCCTTTTCTGATAAATGAACAAAACTCGTTTGTCCAAAACTTAAAATGGGTACCCCAAAACAAAGTCACAGGTAATACACCTTTTGGATGTTTTCAGTTTCCCCAAAAATTGGTCCTTTTCCAATATCATCAGCAATAATTGGTGCAATAGGATCAATAATTAGAAAGAGAGTCAATTTTGATCCAATGTGGTATTTGTCATTAGTCCAACATCATTTCAGACGATTTATAATGAATGATAGAGAGGTCTAAATCAATTACAGTTTTGTTTACACCTGGCATAAATTCTCCAATAGGGTTCCGACCCATGATTAATATATTTACTTAGCTTTCTTTGTTCATGACTTTGTAGAAAATAACCTATTGAATAAATTCAAAAGAAAAGACATATATTTGAGAAAATATTCAACAAAACAACAAAACCGAACGTACCCAAGTTTGCGACCTTTATGACCTATTAAAACTACTGACTACCAAAAGCATGCTTTAAATGGATATCCTTCAAGACTCTTTTTACATCATAAACATTGAATTCTTAGAGTTTCTTAAAGCGTTAGATGGGAAAACCACTATTGTTTCATATTTATCACATAAGGATTCTTATGGAGCTTTTTTTGTGCAGGATCACTATGGAGTTATCTGGTCAGCCCCCGGCCTCCGGGGGGAATAAAAAATGCGCAAAACGTTTGGGAAAATTATGACAAAATTTGAGTAGTATTTTATTTAGGGCTATTGCAAAGAAACATAATATGGCAAGTTTGTTAAGATAAAGTTTCAGCCGGATGTAGACATGTAAGAGGATAGATTGGAATTTTCCCAACACTGAGACTCTTGAAAGAATGTAAAAGTTAGTGCAAGCAAGCACTTACGCAAATGGAGGCTCAACCTCAATAGCCAGAGTGAGGTGCAAGGAGAATCTAGCTGACCCATCTTCATCAATGGTTGCACGCGCTTCATGAGGGAAACCTCTAGGAATATACAGAACATCACCTTCTTTAAGCAGGAACTGCAGCTTTCCATTTACTGCTTGATTTTCAGGATCAGAATCAGGCCAATTACCATTACTTTGATACAGGCGTGGTAACTGCAAACTTGATCGGGGAAAAATGTTCCACTCCTTTACCCCTCCAAGTTGGCACACAAAAACACAATGATCATCACTATGGCAAGATAATCCTTGCGAGTGTGGAGGTGTTAAGTACATATTCACACCTGCCGATGGTTGGCCAAAGAGCGCTGCTAAGCCATCTGCAATTGCAGCTATACTTTCAAATCGGAACTCCATACCACGCAGAGCAATTGTGTAGCCACTATTATATGCTTCCTCACATTCTAGCATATCATTGACATTGAAAAAATGAGCTTCAGATCTGCTAGAGCCCGATTGCCTGAAAGAATAATCCAACTCCTCTGAGTAATGCGTTCTTACAACACGAATATCCTGTTCGTAGATTATTGGACAACCAAGATTATCTCTCGCCTCCTCCAAGAAATGATGGACATTGAGTTCATCTGACTCTATTGGCGGACAAGAAGTCAGCTTCTTCAGCATAGACAGAAGAAAAGAAGGAATTTCTTTTGATTGAAAACATTCAACAAGACAGCCAAAAATATTGCCTTGCTTGAGGGAATCCTTCAATGAGCCTTTAATCAGTAAAGGTGACATCTCCCAGTAGTCTAATATAAATTGTTGAAAATCAACCTCCCCCAAAGGGAAAATGCTTCTCATAATTTCTTTGACATTTGAATGTTCTTCAACTTGATTGTTACCTATTGAAAGCCTGAAAATACTTTCTGCCAGATCATTTGTTCCAATATTACTTACACAAAAATGTCTTTCCTGACTGTAATTCAAAGAAGTACAACATAAGATCATACAATGTACTTCTTCCCACAATCTTTTCAAGTGGTTGATGAAACTTTTAGAAAGGTTTCCTGGAATATCCTGCAGTTGTTTAGTTGTACAGGAATTGATGAGCACAAGAGTAGCATGAAATAGCAGCACAGTGTATTCTTCATCCTCAAACACCATTCGCAGGCAGCTTCCACTGCCTTTCAGGTCACTAAAGAGAGAAACAACAGCAGGAAATGGCTTATATTCCTGAATGAAACAAACACTACAAGATGTTAAGTCCAGAACTGCAAAGTTGTCAGTTGACTAGTGAAAATCTTGGGAGGATTAAGTTAATCCAGATAAATAAGTGGCCAAAATTATCTAACAAGATGAAATTTTGAAAACACACCAAAGAATTCTAAAGTAGAAAACAAGTACATTTTGACAGTGAAAAAATTGAGACGGTTCTTCCTTTGCTAGTATCCCAATAACCAAGAAATTGTCACACAGTTGAAATTAGATGCTGAAGTTAATCAAGATAAACTTTCTTAAGCTTCAAAATTTTAACTGTTAAACTTGATTAAAAGCGACAATAGGTTAAAGCAATAGCTGATGATTTCCAAGCAGACTTGTTTCTTAACATACAGAATTCAGGCACTGAAATCAACTTTTGAAATGCAATCTATAGTTCGACACAATTTACTTGCTTCACGTTTATTTTGTCTCAGAATCACTTGATTATGTTTGTCAGTTGCTAGCTTACATGTTATTTAGCAGCATTTCTCTTAAACTTACAATCCTCCAAGTTTTATATCCAGTCAAAGATTTTTTTCCATCTAATAGACTGGGAATAGTCAAAGCGCATCATAGTAAGGCATTAAAAAACGCGCAATAAATACAGCATTTGCCACACAGTTCATGTGGAAAGGTATTTGTATTATAGTCTATAAAACAGTATAAAGAAACTAAACAGAAAAACCACATTTCTAAATTCGAAAATTACTCACATAAGCTTCTCAAGGACTGAGAAATGTAGCAGCCTTTGTCTTCCAATGGAGGTGGTCAAAAGATCCAGAGTTGCGTTACAGGCAGCAACGGATACATCCCTACTTGAACTTCCCAGCATCAAATTGATCAACCCCATTATTATCCCATCTTCTAAAGCAATCATTTCATTCATTTCGATCGAAATGAGTGATGCAGCTCCAACAAGCTCAGCACTTTTACAAGCAATTTCATCACTCCTAAGACATACCCCAGAAACTCAAATAAATTAGTTTAAAAAAAAGGAAAAGGATACAACTCCTATAGCACAATATACAACGCGACGACAATCCAAAAGCATGCTCTAGCAAGAAATTTAAGCAATCAAGCCAGTCACTATCCTTATTTCCTTCCTGTCTTTCAATGGCTAACTATGAAGTATGGACCATCAGTAGCAAATACAGAAGGGAACCCGGAAAATATGTCCAAAAGCCACAACCTTTACATATGCAAAAGCTACAGCCCAAAAATTGAGGAACAATAAATACCCACTACAACGTATTAATAAATCCAAAGATAAAAAGGGACATAAAAAAGAAAGAATCTTGCTACACAAATGTGCAGAAAACAACAGAAAAAGATAAACATGTGCAACATAATATGGCAGAAAGTTGGGAAGGCAAAAAGTTAAATAAACAAGTTACTTGGAGTTGAGAAGGATAGGAAGCAAGGAGAGAATTGGGGGAGATAGGTATTGGGGAAGAGAGCGATGAAGTCGATTTAGACAATGGTTGATGAGGTGAAAATTACGAGAGGAGTAGGACTCGTTATCAGAAGAAGAATAAAGGGCTGCCAAGATTACAGCAAAAAGGGTCTCCGAGTTGGGGTTTCGGATTGCTAATTGTTGGTGTTGGATCCGCTTTCTGGTTTTTATTCTACTCATTCTTTCGGACTTCTTCATCTCAAGTCTTGGACAGCCTCTTCTTGTAATGGGGAGGGGGGCAAACGGGAAAGAATGAGGTCTGGAATTGCAATTTGCAACTGTTCAAGTTAAACGCTACCTTGCAACTTCTCTCTGCCCTTAGATCATCTACCTACACGGTACCCTAATTTTAAGGGCTTGCCAATGAAATAACAAAATGATCCAAGTAATATTTCTTTTTTTCTTAAAACTGTTTCATTTATTGCCTATTTTCTCAACTTAGACGAGGAGCTTAATAATTTTTTCATTATAAGGGATCCAATTGATACTTTTGTCCTTCTTTGGACAAGCTAAATGAAACTTTTTTGGTTTTTTTTTGTACCAGGTATCAACTCATCTAATCTAACCTAGGTTACTCCTACTCCTATAGAAGGGAGCCTACTCTAAGAGGTGACCTAATTGAACTGAGGGAACTTGACAGAGACAGAATCACCATCAAATCAAACAGGTACACCACACAATCATATGAATTTAGAACTATTGTCATATAGAGACACATTGATTGGAGGCAACTTTTTTTGTTTGAGGAACCAAATTTAAGATGTTTTGCTGCTTTGGAGGATCGGCATTTTCATTTGGAAGGACCACATCGAGATTTTGGACCAATTTGGAGGACCCATCTGAACAGATTTTACAAGCTTGCATAAATTTTTGAGTCATTCACGCAATTGAATTTCCACTTGTAGTGAACATGTTTTTGTCATTGATGAACTAGGTAGTGCGAGGAAAGTAGAAGTAACAAAATTAGCAACCATCAGTAGTGTATTTGAAGGAAATTTTGCCCAATATAATGATCAGTATCATCAAAAGAAAAAGTTCATGCATTTCTATTTTTCTAGTATTGGTTGAAACAGACAGGCAATCATGAAGCAGGGATACACTGCAGCCTCTATAGATAATGTTGCTGTTTATCAACTGCCCAGTCTGCAAGGGAATTTATCTTATCTAGACACATTCAGTTTTCTGCTCGTCGCAACAGTTATTCAAGCTGCAAAACCTTTTGCTCAGAGATCGTCCCTCTGACTTGTAGTAATTCCCAATAGTTTAGCCAATTCTCCACTTTCATATGCTTCGACGGTATCTGGAAGAATGTTTGTGTTATCCTCAGGATATAAAAGTTGGCATGAAAACCATGGGAATTAGATAAAAGCGGTTGGATGTGCAGTGTAGTTAATTACCATCAGAACCTCCAATATGCTTTCCATTAATGAAAACTTGTGGGACGGTGCGTCTTCCAACAATTTTGCTCACAGCATTCTGAATTTTCCAACCGTCATCTAGAGGAGAGAAAAACTCAGTCAGAAACGTGAAGAGTAATGGCATGATCATATATAGACCAAGGGGAGCAATGCGACCCAAAGAAAATTCCCATCCCTCTTCATTATGAAATAGTTGAGTCATCCAAACTGCTTAGCTGACAATCTGCTCTGACATCCTCAAAGAAAGGAGAAAAAAATGGTTGCTAGTAATTCTTTGTCAAGGTCATATTTTGAACACCATAGGTTTTCTAAAGCCTCTATCAAACAGCACAGGGGATGCCATTCAAACAGCTCCTACACCTCCAACCCCAAAGAAGAAAGTGAGACAAATCTCTCTCTCCAACTCTCTGAACCAGAAACTGACTACCGAGTTTGAAACAGCTGCAGTTTTATAAGCCACATAATCTCCTTTGTTGATCAAGCCAGAATTAAAAGGAACACAGATTAGAAAACAAAAAATTAGCAGCCTTCAAAAGCATGATTTGATGCATCATCATTTAGCAATGTCTAGGCAACTAATGCATCCAGGTTTTACGATGCCTGAAGGAAAGCCTTGAAATGTTGTCCTTTTCATGATACAACCCAGAACACGTCAGTTTCCAGAGGAGGCTTTTAAAAATTTTACACTTGGCAGGCTCCAAAAGCATCAGCAGCTGGAGATATCAAGATGAATAAGAGACACTAAAGGGGCAAAGAATGGTGTTTGGGGTTGTGTTGTTTGTTTGGGCTGGTGGTTTTGGGGGGGGGAGGAAGGGGAAGTTGACAAACCTCTCTCATCAAGCTCAACAACATATGGTACTTGCTCCAACTCCTTGAAAACAGCCTTAGCCCTTCTACAATATCTGCAAATCAATTGCTTAACAAAGTTACAACAAAAAACAAAAGAAACATGTAACAGTATAATGTGCATGTCAAGTGTTCTGACAGCTGTGTGTGTAATATAGCAGTTTTAGAAATGCAGTATGGTAGCCAGAAATACAAGAAAGCATGATAATAAACCTTTTCCTATGGCAGATAGCCACTCAGCTGGCTATGTATCTTTAGAAGGTGGACAATCCGAAAGAGTTAAGAAAGCTTCAAGCTTGTCCACAAATTCAGCATTTCATTTCTAGCATGGTTAATCAGTATGCTTTACCGCAAGAAAACCATCACAAAAATATCACATCAACAGCCACATCTAACTAAGATATTCTACTTTGGTGCTTTTAGCTTTAAAATAAACAGCTCTAGAAGTGCATGATGACATTTGATGAATCAATTTTTGGAAGCTCAAACTTAAAGTTTCAATTTCATAAACGCTTCACTAACATCAGTTCACTCAGAAAGGGGTTCTAATACTTGTGTTTATACCAACAGAACAATCTCAAACCAGTGCCAATATCATCCAGGGCCAATAGAGGAAGACAAACAGACGACATTTTCTTTTCGTCCTTTTTTGTCTTATGAGGCTTCCAAAACGTCTTGATCCAAATAGCATGGCTGTCTGTGCCATAAACTGAGAACGCAACGCTTAAATGAAACAAATTAAAAGATTTTAAGTTGGTAGTTGAAACTTTGGCGCTCAACAAGGCCGAAGTTGTCCAATTAGTATAGCGAGACATGTACTAAAAACAACCAATCTGCAATGAATAACACCAATCGGAAGACTCAGAGCAGAGATGACAAGCAATTAGAGCTAGCATCACTAGTGGCAATCACAAAAAAAACTTCCAATGTTACATCCCAATGTTAGCAGTAAGGGCCCAACCAAATAAATCTTCCTCTAAATTTGTTCTCAAGAAGCATAGAATGTCTAACATAAGACTTTTCTTTCTTCTTTCCCTCGTTTTTCCAGCTTCTCCCATTTCTTGAAGTTATTTGCTTCCATTTCATAGCATATCATTCATTTTCATCTACCTCAATTTGCAAAAGAAATAAACACTTAAACTCAGAATAGGCTAGTTGATTTCCTCTGTATCTAAAATTCCCATATACTGGAGTTAACCGACAAGTAAGGGTCTAAACTGTCTCTTTCTTATAGTGCGTGGATCTAACATGTTTCTAGTATATTATACAACTGATCTTGGGCGGTTGAGTTGTAATGTACCTTTTTTTTTTATTCCTTGTAATTTTTTTCATCATATAAAGTTCTAAGGCACAGAGCTACTACCCCTTTCTGCCCAATACGATGCAAAAAGCCAGTTTCAACACACGAAGCTTTTCAAACTTATAATTCCAGTAAGGCTGTAATTAGTTCTGTACCTGAAATGGAATCGGATTGGTATGGTATTCTGTACAAATGCAACTTAAATTGAATAGTTACATTTTCCAATTCCGATCCTATTCCAGTTCTAAAAGAATAGCAAGCATATTCAGCCTAAGCAATATATTGATCTGAAATGCCTAAATACAGAGTTTTCAGTAAACCAAAAATGAAAAATCAAGAGGGAAGGAGACGGGTAATTACGGGCAGTAAGATTTGGAGAAGATAACGATGGTATGAGAACCAATGGTCTCCTTGACGAACTGGGTGGCGGCGGCTGCTGCGGCTTCGAGTTCAGCTTCGTCATCGGATTCATACGGCGTTGAAGCCGATGAGCTTAAAAAAATGAAGGCAGTCAAAATAGTTGATATGAAGATCAAATGAATAACAGATGATGCCTTAACCATTTCTACTGTAATTTTTGATACGGCGGCTCAGGGTCTAGGTCATGCAATCGCCGCCCTTGGATTCTTTATCAACTGAGACTACTTGGGAGGATTCTTGGAGGATCTGTGCTGCTGTGGTATTGAAATGATAAACAAAAAACTCGACTACCAAATACTAAAAAACATATTACCAATTAATAAAATTGGAAGTATTTACGAAATATTTAATGTCATATCTTTTACTAGGCACTAGTTCCTTAATTTATCTGTCACGTAGCCAGACCTCTCATTATAGCTATGGAGTCGAATTAATCTTAATATCCAAGCTTGGTCAATCGAAATTAGGCAGAACTTAACATAAGCTTGAGATGAATTGAGCATGGCCTAAGTGTTAGCTTGCTTAGTGAGCTTTCAACTGGGGTGGTCAAAATCATGGCCTTATATTAAAACAACAAAAAATATGAGTGCAGCACAATTTTATCGGAAAGTGTTTAATTTTTTAAGGAAATTCTCTAAATTAGGAAAATAGAAAAATAATAGCTACAATTAAATATTAATTGTTTGTACTAATTAAAATAAAAATATGGGGTAAATAATCCTTTGAACGTTTTTTGAACATTTTGTAACATTTTTTGAACGTTTTGTAATTCTATGTAAATTTTTTATAGATCTTCACAATACGAGTATGATGTTTTGTTACTATTCATATGGGTTTCATATATAATAATTGTGTCTCCATTATTAAATTTTACAAGTATTTCACATAGAATTACATATTTAAAAAATAAAAAAGTTCCGTTCGGACAATTGTTACTGACAACTGTTAGAGTCTTTAGTCCAGTTGTGTCTCGCTATGCATGACAAGAATGTCTAAGAAATCAATCCAAGTGGGGGTACATTGTGAAATCGACTTCTAAATAGGAGTGCAAATAACTTGTGAGTTTACTTGCTCAAAATTAGAGTTCAAACTCTAAATTCATGTTGATCAAGTTCGAACAATTCGAATAACTTGACAAGTTCAAAGTTGATTTAGAGATGGATATATAAAACTCGAAAATTGGTTGAGTTTGACCGAGTTCAATCAAATTTCAAATACATATGTATTTTGACTTTGTTGTATTTATTTGTGTGAAAAACTACCATATCTCTTGTTTAAAATTATATAAATTTATATCACACAAGTTTGACTGAGCTTGACTAAATAAAGATCCAATTTGGCTTTGAAGTTGAGCTTGAGTGAGCTAAGTTTAAGTAAATGTGATCTTAAGTTTACTTGTTTATATTCAAACTAGTATAATTATCTCCAAAATTTGGGGTCAAGTGCCCTAAAGTTTAGGGAGTAAAATCTGCACTTTGGGGCACTGGAAGAGTAGACCACCAACTCGAGGGTCAAGTGCACAAAACAAAATTAGTTAGTACATCGATGAGGATTTGGTTTATCTACAAGATTATAACATTCTCCATAAACTTGCTGATGCGAGTCTAACCAAGCACGAGTTAATTAAATAATTAATGACGAAGACATGAAATTTGCTAGCCATATATTTCTCAACATACTATATTACTAATCCCTTATTTTTTTCTGTCAACATACTATTCCCTTATTTCTCAACATACAAAGAGAAGTGAAATTTGTTTAACCCTACAATCCAAGCTTGATCAGTCCAAATTAGGTGGAATTAGATATAAGCTTGAGTTTAGTTGAGCATGGCGTAAATGTTAGTATGCTTAGACAGTGAGCTATGACTTGGGTGTCAAAACTCTAAAGCACGGCCTGATTTGGGGGCAAAAAAAAATGAGTACAGCAGGATTTACAGAGAAAGTTTCAAAAGTTTTGAGGAAATTCTTGAATACAGGAAAATGATAGCCAAAATCAAATATTAATTTTTTTATTAATTAAAATAAAATTATGTGGAAAATAATCCTTGAGGTTGAGGACTAACAATGGAACAAGATTGAGGATAGAAAATAGGCTTCTCTGATAGTTGTTAATTTTGTCTAAAGCCCCATTTGGGGTTACCATAACTTATAAAAAAACAAAATACTTTTGACGCAAATACTTTAACAAAAATACTTTTAAATTGCCAAATACTAGGTTCCTTAAGTTATGAAAATTAATTACAAAATATTTTAGAAGTACTTTTAGTATTTAAATTTTTTTTTTGGTAAATGCACGGCAACTCTGAGGGGGCCAAATCGGTGTTTGACAAAAATGTCTCAAGGAAAGTGCGGGTAGATGGGCCGGTCAAATCGACTTCCAAATTCACAACAATAATTTGGATATTTTAGGTATAACAACCACAAAAAACTATCTATTTACATTAAAAACAAAAGCCCAATAATTTAGCCCAATAATTTTGAGGTCTAAACTTGATCAACAGACAACTGAGAACCTTGTTGACTAATTTTGGATGCCATTCCTCAATCACAAATTCACAATCATTGTCCCGGGGCGGGGCGGCTGCATATTGTAGTTCCTAAAATAGTGATTTCTTCCACCTTGTCGTCAATTATTAATTAATCAATCACCCAAATACTATTTACGTACCGAAAGTCCGATGAGATGAGTCACACTAAGTTACCGTTGAAGTTGACAGATATTTGAAGCTATGGACAGACACAATTTCATAAATGTTCAACAAATTGGTTGGATTAATTCTTTTTAAGAAACTCAATTACAGTTCTTGCTTAATATATATATATATATTAATCTAAGTAAGGAAATCACAACAAAATATTTACAACTCCAAAAATTATATATTCGGATGAACTCTCACTCTCATTCTCTCAGTTAACTCGTTTATTTTTCTTCTTCCTTGTGAAAAAAGAGTTGGTACTGTTACATGTTTCGTCTGACCATCAATGAGCTTCAACAAAAATCCCAGCAATGAGCAATCTCAAGTCTCAACTATTTCACTAATCTTTCTTTACGTTCTAAAAATTATACTAACCTCTCTTGAGATTTATTATTTTGTAATATATAGGTCCAATCAATAATTAAAAAGTGATATTAAAAGATAAAATATAACATGATTTCACTAGTGCTCCATATCTACTATATTATTTCAATAGTCTGATACTAACCAATACATTAAAAGAAAAATACTAGAACATGTTATTTATCATCAAGGATCAAATTACATATAGTATCAAAAAATAGCAATATATTATTATATATATATTTCATTTAATGTAAAATTCAAATTACTCTTTTCAATTGTAAGTCCATTATCCAGCATGATCAACAACAAATAATTAAAAAAAGATTGTAACCAATCATTACAAAGAGCGAACTTTAATAGCATAAAAATTTTAGCAACTAATTTTAATATGTTGTCAATGATATTTATGAAGTTAAAGTTCATTCTCTGTGATGTTTTGGCTGAAATTTTTGTTAATAATTTGTTTTTGATCATTTTTAACAATGGGTATATAATAAAAAAATAATTTGGATATTACATTAAGTGAAAAATATAGAATGATATATTATTTTTTGATGCTTTAAGTGATTTGATTCCTATATATAAATAGCAAATTCTAATATTTTTCTTTAATGTGTGGGTTGGTATTAAACTAACTAAATAATGTAGTAAATGAGGGATAATAATGGAATCATATTATTTTCTTTATTCTAATATTACTTTTTAATTGCTAATTGGGGCTAAATGTAACGAGATAATTAATCAAAAGGGAAGTTAGTGTAATTTTTAAAATTTAAAGATAGACCACTAAAATAGCCAGAAATCTCGGGAGAGGTTTTTGAAGTTATCTCCAACTATTAAAAAGTTATTAATATCTTCCATCACCAAAAAGAAGAAGAAGAAAAAAAGATAAAAATAAGAGATAATTTCACAAACCTCCCTTGAAGTATCAAATAGTTGCAGAGAGTTGTCCTTAGGTTTTAGAAATTACACCTAGTTCTCTTGCTTTTACTATTTAGGTAACAAGAATGACCTATCAAGCTAGATTTTTTCTCAAACACCCTAAATTACCCCTGTTCTATAAAAAACAAAAGAAAACTATTTTTCTCAACACCTTCTTCCAATTTTGCAACAGCACCACTACCAAGCAAACATTTCAAACTCCAATACCAAATCTAATTATTTTCAAACATGTGACAAACCTGCTAAATAAATAGTATGAACGGTTTAAGAATTTTAGCAGTTCCAAAAATCTCAACATCTGTTTTGTAATATCATCCCAGTCTAAATGTTTTTGAAAAATCAATTCTCCTTTGATAACCAACAACCAAACTCACACTCTAAACTTCAATTCAATATCTAACATTGTCGCAAAACAAATAATAATCTAACCTATCTCCACCAGTAGAACAATACTCCGACCTCCATAGAAATATATATTAACATTGTAAAACAAAGTAAAGCCATCCATAATAAAATCAAAACCAACAATATTAATCAAATTTAAAAAATCAAATGCATTTATTAATATTCTAAGTTTTCAGGATAACAATCAACCCAACAATTTTTTCACTAATTCCTCATCTTCCATGCTTCTTAGTTATCAATTGCATTATTTATTTCTTTATCATCACTATAAGCATATTCATTTCTCTTTAGTTGACAATAAAATCTACTCCTGCAAGTAAAATAATGCTATATTTATAAAGTAAACAGAGATAGTTATGATATGGTAGGTCATCATGAAGATAAACAGAGATGTCGATATAGAGAAAAAGTAAAAGGAAAGGAAAGTGATAGGGCATTATTTGTTTGCAATTTTATTATTAATTTCCCCTTTTGTTCGTATCAAATATTGTGTTAATTGTTGATATTTACTCATATTTGGTATCTGGACTTAATTCCAGGGAATGGAGCAGAAAACTACAAAAAGCAGGGACTTTTTGAAGCAAATTACTTCACAAGTGGGAGTCTTCTATGAAGCTCCCTCAACGTGTCCCACAAGAGATCAAACAAACGGCTTCCCTTTTTAGCTGATGAAGAGAAGGCTGGTACAAGGAGTCCTAGGAACATTAGGAAACAAGGAGTAATTCGGCAGGCTTTTCTTTTGAGTTTGTTTGACTCTCAATCTCGGCGGGGACCACGGGATAAGAGCATTTGGAGTCATCATTCCTTTTGGACTTTAAAATGAGAAAGAAACGTACAAGGCTTGTAAATTGGAATTGGACTCTCAATTCGTGCGGGGACCACGGGATAAAGGAAAGCCTTGTGTCATGTATCCTTTTGGCTATATAAGAAAGGCTGAAGGGAGAGTTTTAGTTGAGCTTTTTAGCATAGTTTAGTTTTGTTTCTTTCTTGGCTCTTTTGATGGCCTGGACCTCAATGAAATTACTTGAAGATTTTCTCATGAGACGTGGCTAAGTTTGTCTAATCAAGAACAACGGAGGACTTGGTTCAACTAAATTTGTGAGATCGAATTAGTTTTTATTTATTTCCATTATTCACTGGTATTTGTCTATCTTCTGCTTTATGTTCATATGGTTGTTTTATTATTCGATTATCCAGGGCCCGGATTCTAGATTAATTCAATAACCTGAAGCCAATTAGGATAGTTAAATCCGTAATTGTTTAATTATTCTAAACTGGTGGCAACTGGCATGATTGGGTTTGTGTCAGGGAGATAGACAGGCTAACTTAAAGAGACCCTCGTAGCGTGTTGATTGGTTAGAATTAGGCTCTTCTAATTATTCATGCAATTAGGGAATTGAACTTCTATGGTCGTACCTAGGGTTATTTCCTGATTAGAGAAATAGTCAACGGTCGTACCTTGGCTATCGACAAATTGAGGAAGAGTTGGTTGTTTATCGCGTGTATGACAACTATAACTAATTTATCAGATAGTAACTGGAATAATCCTTGCATCTGTGATCGAATTAAGTGAACCATCTCCGAAGTTGTCTCTTGGCTAGAGTTCATCCATTTTATTGTTATTGTGATAATTAGTTATTTGAGTTGTAGTTACTTTATTTTTATTTTAATTTATTCCAAGTAATTTAGTTACTCTCATTTTCAAAAACCCCCCATATCTGGAACTTGAGAAGAAATTAAATTATCCCCAGTCCCTGTGGATTCGACCCTGCTTATCTCTATATACAGAATTTGTATTTTATTTGAGCAGGTATTTATTATTGCACAGGTTCGGCTCCTGTCAATTTTTGGCGCCGTTGCCGGGGACTGGTGTCAGATTAATTTGTTTCTTTTTGAGTTCACCTTGTTTTTATTTATTTATTTTTTATTTATTTATTTTTCTCTTGTTTTTTTTATATATATAGTTTATGGCCTCTAACACTCCGTATTTTGGTGATATAATGGATTTTGTTTCCGAGGAAAGCGATGAGACTAGTTTTTTTGCTAAGTTCGCACATGCAGAGGCCGTAAACTCTATTAGAAAACGAATGGCTGCTGCAACCTGTAAAATTTGTTATGCCAGGGATCATTCAACTGGTATGTGCCTCGAATATCAAGATAATCTGAGTGTCCCACTCAATAATTATGGAGATTTTTCACCCTGGTCTCAAACGTGGTATAACTCTAATCCAAACGGGTATGATCAAGGATGGTGGGATAACTCCAGTTATGATTATACAACAGGGCCAATGAATTTTCAGCAGCCAATGAGTTTTCAGCAGTATGAGTCTCAAGAACAGTCATCCATGTCAGGTATGTCTCTTGAAGAAATGGTTGAATTAATAGCTACTAACATATATCAAATTCAACAGGGGGTACACCAACTTCAACAGGAGACACAAAGGATGAATAAAGGGATGGAAGAAGCAAGGCGTGAACGGGCATTTAAAACGAGCAAATTGATTTCTCCAGTTTATGAAGAATTGCCCTCACCGACTATTATCGACCATGAGGAAGATGAGAGTGCAGTTATTCTGACAAATGACATGGTACTGCAAGAATCTCAAGAAGAAGAATCTAAAGATGCAGTTGAAAAGAAAGTTGAAGAGCAAAAATTGAGACCCCAACATCAAATGGTTCAAGTGAATGAATCCAGTGAACAATCTCCAAATGCGGTGACATCTCCTCCACTCCTTAATCAATACTTTCCTGACTGCTATTCTTTAACTCCTGTTACTGAAATTGATTTTATTATACCAGACGATTTTGAATTTCATGCCAGGAATAAGTTAAGAGTCATGATGGCAAAATATTTCGAACCAATAAGTGCTCGTGATGGAGGAGTGGGTGAAGATTTAAGATCATCACTTGTTTGTTTGGCGCCATCTACTAATCCATGGAAGACCGTAGCTCGGGTGGTCAAGAATTACTCCATTTACGAGGGCTATCAGGATTATATAGAAGATGAAGCACTGAAACGAGCTACACGATTTTATCCTCCGTGAACAAGCATAGCAATGTCTAGCCAAAGACATTAAAGAAAGGCGCTGCTTGGGAGGCAACCCAAGGCTCTTTGTTTTAGTTTTCTTATGTTTTTGGAGTTTTTGTTAAGTGTTAGTTGCATTTAGTGATTTGTTGTTTGGTGGCAGGGAATTAGCGGTTAGGCGTGCCCACGCCAAGTGGTCACGCCTGAGAAAAAGGAATTTTCGCTCAGGTTCTGCGAACTCCATAGTAGTTAGACGTGCCCACGCCAGATGGTCACGCCTGACGGAGGAAATTTTCGTTCAGGATCTGCAGACTCTATAGCAGTTAGACGTGCCCACGCCAGGTGGTCACGCCTGAGGGAAAGAAATTCTCGTTCAGGATCTGCGGACTCTATAGCAGTTGAGCGTGCCCACGCCTTAGCCAGAGGTTCCTTGACTAAAAAAAAAAAAAAAATTTTAAAAACATTTTCCGTTGTACACCTTCAGTTTTGATTCTCACAATTCGGATTTTGAAATTTGAATGTGCAAAAAAAAAAAAAAAAAAAAAAAAGCTATTTTTTTTTTTCCCCTTCTTCTTTCTTTCTTTCTTCTTCTTTCTTTTTCTTTTCTTTCTTTCTTCTCCTCTGTTTTGCTCTGTCCGCCGCCCGTGCCCACCGCCATCTCCAACTCCACCGCGCGCCACCCTCTTCCTCGACCAGACCGCGTGCCGCCGTTCCTCCTTGGCCACGACCACCACCACCTCGCGAGCACCAGCCGCGCGCCGTGCACACCACCAACTCCCTCCACTCGCGCGCTGCCATCAGCCCTTCCGCCCTCCACCTTCGCACGGTACCACCAGCTCCCTCTCCAGCCAGCTCATCACCAGCTCCAGCCGCGCCTCATCCCACGGTCCACCGCCAGCTCGCGGCCGAGGCTTGCCGCGCCTCTCCCCGCCACAGCTCTTCTCCAGCTTTGACCACCACGCACAGAAGCTCCACTCACGCACGCCAACAGCCCCGCCTCTCACGCACAGCTTGTCCAGCCACGCCATCACCACCTGTCAAAATTGACAGGTGGAGGTATTGTAATTTCTTCCCCGATTAACATAGATTTCTGGAATTTGTGTTTGGATTTCTGGTTGGATAGAAGAAGGTGTTGTTTTGGGCAATTTCTAGGGTAAAATTTTGGACGGAATTGGGGGTAATTGCTGCCATACGTGGGGATATTTTTCTGATATTTATTGAGTTGCTGCTATTTGATTTAAATCCTCCATGTGTGTACACCAGTGGTACTGGTTGCATTGTTACTTACAGTTTCTTGATCCTTAGTGCTTAAATTATTTTTCGAATCCTGAACGGTGGTTGCTGGAATTGCCAATTTCTGTGATCAATTGCTAATTTTAGCAGGTTGAATTGGGTATTTAACTGTCCAATTGGAGACAGTTGTTACGGTTTTGGGTCCATTTGTGTTTGAATTGTATAATTTGTGTCGAGTTGTGGGTAATTTGCTGTGGCTGTTGGTTAAATTAAGAGGTGCCTGTTACGCTTAATTTGCTTATTGAAGTTAGTTGCCTCTGATTGCCTTGTTTAGGAGCATTTTATCATTTTGGTTTCCTTTACTAAGCTATTTGGAGCACTTGTTGCATGATTGGACTGCCTTGATTCTGAATTTGACTACATTTGGACCACAGGGGCTCATTGATTGCATTTGTTATTAGTGTTGAGGTATTCGTATAACCTGTGGGTGATTGAATTGTGCCTATTGTTCATGGGGTTGGTTTTAAACAAAAAAAAAATTGTTATTACTTTGAAATTCCTGTTTCCATTATCTGTTGGCAATTGTAGTCCCTTGTGATTAGAGTGACATCTAGAGATCATGGTAAGGCTAAGATCCGCTTCTAGGTTTAAAACACCTAGACACTCGCAGCCTCCTCCTACCCCAGGGGCTAACGACTGGGTCCAACTCCGAATGCAAGTTGCATAACATGGTGCAGAATTTGGTAGCACTCCGCCCGACCCACTCCTGTTTTGACAATTTCAGGGAAGTACCGTTACCCTTCTCCTTCCTTTTGCTGTTAGTTTATCACATTGAGGGCAATGTGTGAATTAGGTGTGGGGGGATCAGTTTGGGGTGCGAGTATTTTTGTTTTTAGTTTCTAAAGGCCGTTCCTTTATTTTTAGTTTGATATTTATCTCCCTTTTCGTTTATTTTCTTTTCTTTTTCTAGTGGTCAGTTCTTTTATGACTACCAAGTTTTGATGCTGGATTGTTGCCTCTAATTATGCTATTGCCAAGTTTTATTAAAAAGGTATCAAGTTGATGTGGTTGAGTTCAGGAGTATCTCTTTGGTGAATATCAATAATTGCTTAACTTTTCCTATTTTTGGTTAACTTTTCTAAGCATGGGGAATGATTGTTGGCATTTTTCATGTGAATTGGTCCATTTATTAATTTTAGTTCTCCATGTTTGGAAATTTGAGGCTGGCTGCTGTTATTTTTTGTGCTATTTTAGTTATTGTGCTATATGGTTGTAAATCAGAGCTGACTGTACTCCGCTAGTGATTACTATTGAGTAACCGGGGATCTTCACCTAAAGTGTCGATTCTCGCGTCAAAAGGTAGTAGTTACTATGAGTGCGTGGTCCCGTAGCGATTGGAGTTGAGTAACCGGGCTCCTCCATCTGTGAAATGTTGGAGTTCGCGTCAAAAGGCTCTAATGGCTATAGATTAAGTCTTTTGTTATTCACAAAAAAAAAAATAAATAAATAAAATAAAACAAAAAAATAAAAAACAAAAAAATAAAAAAACAAAAAAAACAAAAAGGAAAAAAAGTGAAATAAAGATTGTGTTAGTGTGTGAATAAGTCAGCTTGCCGGTTTGTGATCTTAATGTCGAGATTTTGGTTAATAGTTGGACCATTTGCTGATAAATGTGAACAACCATTCCTTTTTCTTAGATTAGTTTGTTTTAAATTGGAGAAGTTGGGGGTTGGGAAGCTAACTGGAGTAATTTTCTTTGATCCTGACCTGTGATACTTGATGTAAGTTTTTCTGGATATCTTGGCAATACGGTAGTTGGAGCGATAGTCATTGTCAAAATTTTGGTATTCAAATGCTATTCTCATGCTTGAGGGCAAGCATGATTCAGGTGTGGGGGGAATTGATAGGGCATTATTTGTTTGCAATTTTATTATTAATTTCCCCTTTTGTTCGTATCAAATATTGTGTTAATTGTTGATATTTACTCATATTTGGTATCTGGACTTAATTCCAGGGAATGGAGCAGAAAACTACAAAAAGCAGGGACTTTTTGAAGCAAATTACTTCACAAGTGGGAGTCTTCTATGAAGCTCCCTCAACGTGTCCCACAAGAGATCAAACAAATGGCTTCCCTTTTTAGCTGATGAAGAGAAGGCTGGTACAAGGAGTCCTAGGAACATTAGGAAACAAGGAGTAATTCGGCAGGCTTTTCTTTTGAGTTTGTTTGACTCTCAATCTCGGCGGGGACCACGGGATAAGAGCATTTGGAGTCATCATTCCTTTTGGACTTTAAAATGAGAAAGAAACGTACAAGGCTTGTAAATTGGAATTGGACTCTCAATTCGTGCGGGGACCACGGGATAAAGGAAAGCCTTGTGTCATGTATCCTTTTGGCTATATAAGAAAGGCTGAAGGGAGAGTTTTAGTTGAGCTTTTTAGCATAGTTTAGTTTTGTTTCTTTCTTGGCTCTTTTGATGGCCTGGACCTCAATGAAATTACTTGAAGATTTTCTCATGAGACGTGGCTAAGTTTGTCTAATCAAGAACAACGGAGGACTTGGTTCAACTAAATTTGTGAGATCGAATTAGTTTTTATTTATTTCCATTATTCACTGGTATTTGTCTATCTTCTGCTTTATGTTCATATGGTTGTTTTATTATTCGATTATCCAGGGCCCGGATTCTAGATTAATTCAATAAGCTGAAGCCAATTAGGATAGTTAAATCCGTAATTGTTTAATTATTCTAAACTGGTGGCAACTGGCATGATTGGGTTTGTGTCAGGGAGATAGACAGGCTAACTTAAAGAGACCCTCGTAGCGTGTTGATTGGTTAGAATTAGGCTCTTCTAATTATTCATGCAATTAGGGAATTGAACTTCTATGGTCGTACCTAGGGTTGTTTCCTGATTAGAGAAATAGTCAACGGTCGTACCTTGGCTATCGACAAATTGAGGAAGAGTTGGTTGTTTATCGCGTGTATGACAACTATAACTAATTTATCAGATAGTAACTGGAATAATCCTTGCATCTGTGATCGAATTAAGTGAACCATCTCCGAAGTTGTCTCTTGGCTAGAGTTCATCCATTTTTATTGTTATTGTGATAATTAGTTATTTGAGTTGTAGTTACTTTATTTTTATTTTAATTTATTCCAAGTAATTTAGTTACTCTCATTTTCAAAAACCCCCCCATATCTGGAACTTGAGAAGAAATTAAATTATCCCCAGTCCCTGTGGATTCGACCCTGCTTATCACTATATACAGAATTTGTATTTTATTTGAGCAGGTATTTATTATTGCACAGGTTCGGCTCCTGTCAGAAAGGCAAACGGACAATAAGAGAAAGGAAGAAAGAATCGTTGCTTATAAGAGTGAGAGAAAGAAAGAAAGAAGGAATGACTATTGGTGGAGAATAGAAAAAATAGGATTTTTTTTTCTCTTGGTTCTATTTAGGCCTGTCAACGGGCCGGGTCCGGGCCGAAATTCATTATTTCAGACCCGGACCCGGCACACTATATCGGATCCGGATCCGACCCGTTTACCCGACGGGTCTTTTACTCTATGTGCCGGATCCAGATCCGACGGGTCCCGGATCTGGATCCGGGTCTACCCGAAAAAAAACTAACAAAATTTATAATTCCTAACAAAAATGAGAAAAAAACATATATTTATAAACTAATTTCTAACTAATACAAAAAAAATCAAATAAGAAAAGAAATCAAATTAACCTTATTCAAATACATCACCCTAATCAAATTATATTGATTAGGATCCAGGTCCAATTATATTGATTACTCAAATACATCATCATAATCAAATTATATTAATAAATATATATTTTAAATTATTAATCCATTTATATCCGGATCCGGGTCTAATACGGGTCGGAATACTATATTCCATATCCGACACATTTTTTTGTTTGACAAAACGGATCCGGATCCGGGTAACGGAATTAAATCCCTACCCATACCCGGATAAATTTGACGGATCCGGTCCGGGTCCGGGTGTAACAGCCCCACCTCACCCTAAGGCGAACCAAAGGGTTCAGCGGACCGCCTACCCAATTCTCGCCAGAACTACGGAGTCAAACCACTCAAACCCTAGATAGGACGCGCGAGAACTCAACGAAAACGTACAATTGGAGACCACCCAGGGTTAAACAGAGCTTACCAAACTATACGGAAGTACGGGACGTCAATTAAATACTTATACATAGATTTACATCGGAGTCTTGAACCAATGAACCAACATACAAGCCAGAGTATTCACGCTATACAAAATACAATTAGGGTTTCAGTTACAGAAGAGCATAAACAAAAGAAGTCCTACAACTGGCTCAACTCTTTTCTTCCAAAAATCTTGGTTTCAAAACATGGAACCCTGTAAGGAAAAACAAAGGTAACAGAAAGGGGTGAGCTTGCGCTCAATGAGGTACCAGACATAAAGCAGTAAAATCATGGCATTTCACATTTAACAAATCAGGTACACATGCCAGATGTAAAGTAAAGTAGTTAGAACCAATGATTCAAATAGAAAGGATACAGGTGGCTCTCAGGAGCCAAATTCCCATTTGCTTCACCAAAGCTTGATCAAAATAATAGTTGACACTCCGTCAACGCTAAAGGAGTAACCAATACCGTAGACTTCACTTTCTCCGATTCCTTCCACCTCACATACCCCTACCGGGCCCGAACTCCAATTAGTTCAGAAATGGTAATACTCGAGTATACCGGAACCAAGGGTCTCAATACCCAAAGATCCCAAAACAGACTACTGTGGTTCGTTATCTAATCGACCAGGCCCTTGCCGGCCCGACTCGAGTAACTAGCCACAGGTGTTGAGCTCAGAGGTCACAGAAAGGTCGTTGGATACGAGCTTCCAAACGACGTCAGAACAGATACAGATGCAGATACAGATACAGATAACAGATTCAGATTCACACCAAAAATTGGCATATGAACAGACAAGAGAACGAATGTGACAAAGTACACCCTCGTCTCCAACAAAATAAATAGATAATTCAGTCGTTCATATCACAGATTGCATGTACAGAAATCGAGTGAAACAACAAGTGAGGGGAGTGGTACACTCACCGGTTCAAGTACGGATACTTCAAAAGTTTTCACTTCAGATTGGCTTTAATCGCCAAGAAACCCTAAAATAATCAAAGTAAACCAATTGAAGGTTTCACATTCAAAATCGAGTAAACGGAATGCACAAGTGAGGCTCGACTACGCGTCGTACGCCTTTCCATGGTAAGTACTAGTACAAAAGAATAAAATATGACTTTCAAAAGGCAACTCAAACCTAAAGAGACTAAACGGCCTAGAAAATTGGACAGCATTTCCCCTAAATTTGCTTACTTTTCCAGCCGTCATGGCTTCATTATTTTCCTCAGCCAGTCCCAAAGTCATACGAAATATAAATTCATCACAACAGCCATTCAATAGGCTCAAAGTCATTCAAGTACAAAATTTAGCTAGGAAAATGACCGGAAATGAAAGTCAAGCCCTAAAATATTCAAATAAGCACAATAAGACTCGATTACAAGTCAAAACCAATTCCCAATACTATCAAAATAGGGCTCCATAAGAATGTATCAGCACTAGAGTAAACCAGGAAGATCCGGAAATGGAATTAAGCTTTACCCAAAAAAATAGTTTTTGACATCATTTTGCGGTTTTGGCACCATTGGCACTACGATTATCGGATGGAGGTGCAAGATACACCGTTTCGAAGCTAAGAGATAGGGCTACAATGTTGAAGAAGGCTACTCTGTCCAGTTCCGAGCGTAACTAGGTCAAAATTTCAATATACTACACCAGAACCGTAAAAACAGGTTCACAAACCGCATTCTGGTTCAAACATCATAAGTCAGGCTACCTAAGTCCAAATCAAGTAATTCCAAAGCCATCTGAAAACTAAGATATACGGATACAATTCATCAGAAGACCTCAACAACCAATTCCGAAGTATTCCCAACCAAAATAACCAATTACAGACGCAATTATCAAATTCGGGTAGAAACAGGGCAGTAGGGGTATTTCAGTCTTTTCTCAAGATACGTTGCTCCGATTGACCTGAAATTTTGTAGGCATCTCTACAACTTTCATGTTTTAACCCAAGGCCAATTCGGCCCCTAACTATGAGGTATAGTGCCGGGCAGAATGTAAGAACATGAAACCCTAACTTTCCAAATTTCTTCCAAAACAGAAATTTCCTGCAATTAACCACTTTTTCCACCTTCTAGCTTCTTAAATATCATTTCCAATCATCATACATGACCCCATAATAATAATCATATGAAAACAGAAAAATCACCAATAATTATAAAACTTCACCAATTCAACCAAAATCAAGATATAATCCATAAAATTACATCTTAAACTACCACAAATCATGAATTAAACATCATTAGATGGAGGAGAGGGGTTCCTTCACTACTCACCTTAGTAACACAAGAGAGGGAGCAACTAATCACCTTAGCCTTCCAAACAACTCCACTAAACACCTCACAATCACTCACTTAAGGTTTTCTATGGAACAAAAGCAAGATTAAGTGGTTGATTTGGTAGATTTGAGCAAGATTGAAGCAAAAACTTGAAGAGTTCTCTTTCTTTCTTTCTTGGAGAGGGTCGGCTATGAGCTTGCAAATTTGGAGTGAATTTTGGTCAATTTTTGAGTTTTTTTAGTAAAATGGTAAAAATATGAATAGTAGTCAAAAGTAACCACTAACCATATGGTGACACTTGTCACTATAATTAATGCATCTCTATCTCTTGGTTTCCTCTCACACCAATCCAGATAGAAACTTCTAATTATCTCTTAGCACTCGGTAAATTAAATCCAGTATCCAAAACTTAACCTAACTGGCCGAATTTTCCGAACTTTTCGCACTAGCAGGGCCCGCGTCCGATATACGCTCTTAATTTCTCAAAAACTAACCGATACTAGAAAAATCATTTTAAAACTATATTTACTCATAAAATTTATTTTTTAAAATTTTCAAATAAAGAAAATGTGGAAAAAACATGCAATTAAAAGAAATTAAAACCTAGAAATTAAGAAAATTACGGGTCCTCACACCGGGTCTAGACCCGGACCGTTGACAGCCCTAGTTCTATTTAACCCTTGTATCATATTGTGAATTATCTGTTAAGTGAAGGACATTATAGTCATATTATCACACAAAGGGAAGTTAGTGTAATTTTTTAAACCTGAAGGGAGTCGAGTGAAATTATCAAAAACCTCAAGGGAGATTTGTGAAATTATGCCTTTTTAAACCAATTTCAGAGTTAGAAGAGATGGCAGGTCGTCACGTGGTATTATTGAACACTAATTACCCTAAACTGTCAGAGTTTCACAAAAAGATGAACCCCACTTTTCTGATCAGATGGGGAGGTAACATTTCCGCATTTATTTATGCTACAATCCCGTGTGCTACCGAAAGATGAACTCGAATTTATGCCCAACTTTCTTTTTTGTCGTACTTGTTTCCTACTGTCCTTTTGCCTGCACAATCGGACACATGAAAGTTACTGCGACAATACAAAATAGACAGAATCCGCAATTCCACATAATCAAAAAACTTGTACTAGCCATATTAAACAGACACCCCCTTATCATAAGAAAGCCAAAGGGGCCAATTTGTGGCCTAACCGCTGGACAGTAAATTCACCAGCCATGTGTCACATGTTAGGATTCATTTGTCTACTAAAGCTACGCACGGTTATTTGATTTCAGCTCTAGTAGCTGTGGCTGAGGTTCAGATCCACTCTCCTAGCTAAAACATCAAACTCTCTCCCCAAAAAATTTTCTTGTTTTTTCCTTCACTCACTTCACTTTCACCTTTGATCATGTCTTGTTTGCTAATGCTAATGTGCCGCTCTACAGATACAGACATTCAAAACCTAAGAAGAACTATGTCAAGACGGCGGCCACATGCCAGCAAAGGCACGTCAATTTCTGATTCTTAAAACAACAGAGCACAATTGAAGCTTCTTTTTTCTGTTGTTGAACAGGCAAAAGTAGAAGGAAAGGGAAAGGCCCTTCATCTCTGCCTGAAAATGTCCAAATCTTCTTGTCACCAGACACGCTACCCCTAATTAACTACCAATTGTTGCAGTATATTATTGTTATAGTAGCATATTGATATCTGTACTATAAGCATAATTTTATGCTGGATCGAGAACAAGATGTCCTTCCGGAGCACTTGTCTTGTCTCTTTTGTAGTCTAGCCATATGACCCCATTTTGTCGAATCTCTCCCAAAAACTAGTTTCATATTTCTTCTTCAATTCCAAAGATTCATTATCATCATTCCCGCACACGGGACGGGAGGAGCCGGTAGGGATGGGCATATCTACTAATTTCTTGAGCCTACTGCCCTCTCTCTGGCCATCTTTTTCCTTGTTCCTCCTCCTCCTATTCATGTCGAACTTTTCTTTCCTAATTGCCTTAGCTAATACCACTACAACAACAACAAGCACTAGTATGACTTCTACTGCATACTATGATGACGGGGAAAGTAGTGGAAATTCCCCAACCCCACTTGCTCCACCACCCCAACTTTCATTCAGAACAAAGGGATCCCCATTCAGGCCTAGCATAGCAGTGATAGTAGGAGTTCTCACCACCGTTTTCTCAGTAACATTTCTATTACTCCTCTACGCTAAGCACTGCAGGAGAGGAGGGGATAACAGCCCCTTATCCAGCACCTCCAGAATAGGATATCCCGCGATTGCTGCTCGGAAAAACTCCGGCATAGACAGGGCCGTGATTGAATCGCTCCCTGTTTTCCGTTTCGCGTCCTTAAGGGGTCAAAAAGACGGGCTAGAGTGCGCTGTTTGCCTGAACAAATTCGAACACACCGAAGTTCTTAGACTTTTGCCAAAATGTAAACATGCATTTCACGTCGAGTGCGTGGATACTTGGCTGGATGCCCACTCCACTTGCCCTCTCTGCCGCTATCGGGTCGACCCGGAAGACATCTTGCTGGTGGAAGATAATAGAGTCTTGTATCAGAACGATACCCCGCCGTTGAAGTCCTCATCAGTGAACCATCCCACACCGGAGTTAGGCAGCATTTCCCGGGTGTCCGGGAGACATTCTTTCGCTGGGAATTCGTTGGAAGTGATTGCGGAAACACCCAGGGGTGGTGACGCGGCGGCGACGTCGTTTGGGGCGAGAAGGTCTCTGGACAGCTGGAATTCTAGGAAGAAACGAAACAGCGAGATGGTGGGAGTTGGTTGCTTTGACCGTCCCAGAAAAGACGAGCTGTTGTTGGGGGATAAGACAAGCGGGAGCGGGAGTGGGGCGGAACAAAGGCGGCTAGAGCACCGGATCATAATTTCCGGGGGAAGAACGGAAGTAGAAACAGCAGATGGGCCCAACCATAGGTGGAGCGACGTACAGCCGTCGGATTTGCTGTTTCTGCGGTCGGAAATGATTTTGGGTGACAGCCGTCGATTCTCGGGGTCCAGAGGATCGAGGCCGTCGTTTTCGAGTAGTAGCTTTGGCTGTGGGGAAATTAATGCAGGGAAGAGTAGTAATAATAGTAGTAGTGGTGGTCGTGGTGGTGGCAGGAATGTAATAAATACGAGAAGCGTGTCGGAAATCACGGGGATGAGTAGGTTTAGGAGTAATGAAGACGAGCAACAGCATCAGCAGCAGCAGCGGCTGCAAAGACAACAACGACAGGCAGGAGCTGTATCGAGGTGGATGGCTTGGGTTTCTCAATCTCAAAATCAGCAACATCACCATAACCACCACCACCACCACCATCAGCCAGCTGCACATAGAACAAGTTCGTCATCGTCTGTTAATGCTGTTTAGCTGCAGTCATTAGTCAGGGAGTACTTAGTAATAGTAATTCCTATGTAGTATTTGATCTTTTTCTTTCTTGGGGGGTTTTTTTTTCTTTTGGGACACTAGACACACGCAATAGGTTTTTTTTGGGGTGGAAAATGAAAATGGTGGTGTAGCTGAAATTGTAAAAAATGTTCGATGTCGGAATGTATTACCAAAATGGGCTGACATGTTAAACGACCGAAGGGGGAAAAAGATCAATAGATTTGGGGTATATTCTTCTATATTTGATGTGCCCGAAGTCGACAAAAACAAACCTTGGTCAGTCATACACAGGGAGTAGAGTATATATTTTGTTAAGACTCGAGGAGTATGGGTGAATCGCCTCACCGATCACCAGAGACCTATGTACTGGGTTACTCGCTAGGAGGAGGAATGCAGGCTGGGCCAATGGCAATTTGAAGATGGAATCATTGTTACTGTACATGGAAGGTTCAAAACCTACAATACATAATCTGTCTCACCGTTACCATTGCTGTTAATCAAATTCAACCAAGGCATAATACTTCTTATTAATTGGATATATTTTTAGGCGAATTAACTGCACAATAATTTCACAATTCTGAAATGCGTGTGATTTTCAATTCTTAATTAACTATCTATCCGGCCAAGTGGTAGGGGTGTAATCGAATCGATTTAACTCGAACTCGATTCGAGTTAAAAATTTGGACTTGAACTCGAGCACATTGAGTTCTTGAAAGTTAAACTCAAGTTCGAGTTTGATTTGAGTTTGTATTACTCGAGTTCAAACTTGAACTCATGCCTATCGAGCCTAATCGAGTTTAAGAAATATAAATTCATATTTTATATAATTTTAAACAAGGAATAAAATAGACATTTTATACTAATAAATAAAAAAATTTAAAAAAACATATACATATGAGAAACTCGATTAAGCTCGACGAGCTTTCGAGTTTCACATATTAAACTAGAGCTTGACTCGTCAAGTAGTTCGACCTGCTCGAATTCAATCAATGCGAGTTCAAACTCGAGTTTTGATGGAGCAAACTCACGAGTTACTCGATTAAACTCCACTCGTTTGCACCCCTGCCAAGTGATTAGAGCGGGCGAAGACTTAGCCAAATAAACTTTGTATTGATGGAGGGTGGGTCATGTGTGGTAGACAATGAGTTGTTTGGGGTGACATGTCAAGGATGTTTCTTCATCTTCTTCTTAATAGGGGGAGGAAAGTGGAAAGCGGTTCATCTATCATGGTCATGATGGGAACTGGGAAGATCTGTAAAATGTATACCCTACTCAGAAATGAACTGCACGATTTGCTAGGCAAATGCTACTATATTGTAGCAATGGCAATGGAAAAGCCAATTAGAGCCAAGAGGAGTGGTAGATCTCAAGAAAAAGATGAAAACATTTGTCCTAAGTACTAGCATAATGAAATTGCAAAACTTAATATTAGTAGCAAGTAAAGTAACTATTGCATTCCTGTTTCTCACTATTCTTGTCTTTTGGGCTTTTTTTTAAACAAATTAAACTACTTGTTTTTTGGGTTTGAGAAAGTGGATGTTGGTAGGGCAGGGAACTGGGAAGGGTGCTGTTAAGCTGTCCAAATTTTCTAATGTTGTTTAGCGAGGAGATTAGGGGACATAGGCACAAGAAAGTGATTTTATTTGTCGGGTCAACGTGAATTATTATTCTTTTAGCAACGACATAAAACAATAAACTCTACTTTATGTGTAAAAAACAAGCATAATTAGACAAAAGTTTGCTGCCCGTTTATATTCGTAGGCTGTAGTAGCATACAATTCGAAGCATCCTCCTAATATTTTTCTTCTCTCCACCATTAGATTCAGAGTTACAGACTCTGTCTAATAGCATCACTAAAACTGTAACTTACGTAATTATTCTAACAATTGTTACTTTGTATCACTTAAAATTTTAAAGATTCGCAATCAAATTACTTGGGGTTTAATTCACGCAAATTAAGAATAAAAATATCTAAAATATAGAAATGAGAAGATAAAGGAGCGATAAATTGAGGATAACATTACGTAACTATCGACATCATTAACGAATGCAGTATGCCTATTTTTCTTGTTATTTTCATAAAATTAATTTATTCTTATTTTCCTTATTGTATTCAAAGAATTTGTGGTTTATTTCGTCAAGGAGCGTACGTAGAAAACCCATGCAACTAACTTGTAGTCTAAGGTCCTTGCCATTAAAACCCACACATTAAAATCTCTAGGAATAAGATTTTAAAATCTTAGTTAAACTTTTTACTCTCGTTTTTCTGTTTCTTACTATGTGAGAATCAACATTTTCACTCTTCATTCGAAGGATGATGCCTTGATGTTTTGAGAGTCAAAGGTGTTGCAGCGGTTTTAGGAATTAAACAGTCGCCGGCGGCGAAATGGGGCGGTAAATGGCCAGCATCCAGCAGCTTGAGGTTAAATTCCATGTCCAAGCCAGTCAGTACCCTTTTATTCCTTTATTTTTTTTTTTGAAATAATTTGATTTTTTTTATAATAAAAAGTTTAAATGAATTCGCCTCCAACTACCATCACGAATGAGTTAGGGCATTGATCTCTAAACCATAAATCGCTCATAAAACTCTTATAGATTATCCACTAACACAATTCTCATATTGATAACGGGATTCAAACACATATGTCTTTAGTAAAAAAGTGACTAATTCTTACTAATTGAATCAACTTATATTGGCGAATAATCTGACTTTTGTCCTTGCAATCAACTTTTTATGTCTTCGTTATTTATGCAATGTGAGGGTTTAAGCAGCCAATAATTAAGATAGGTGTACTCCTAAAAGAAAAAAAAACGTAAGCAAGACAATCACAAGTATCTTTAGGTTTAGCAGATTCCGCTGGGGAAGGATTCTTGGTGGGTCAGATGTCAAGTTACTCCTGTCTACTACTAAAATAATCAAACTCAATCAAATTAAATAAAGTATTGATGTAGTCATCTAACCCAAGCAAAAAATAAATATGTGCCGATTCACTTTATTAATTAGATGATGATTGAGGAAAAGAATATGATGCCCGACTTACATGTAGGCTTAGACTGAGAGAATCCGTATTGTTGCCACGTATATGCTCTATGTGACCAAAGGGCTCACGAATTTCCATCCACCCCAAAGAGACCCGTGTATTATAACCTTTCTCTTGTTGATTGTGGATCGACTTTAAATCACTATTCCAACCTGTGGCTGTGATCCATTTTACTTGACCCAAATAGTTGTTAATTGATCGAATCAATTTGGAGCAATTTGCAAGGACTTCGATTTTAATTCTTACTTTCTTTTCATGGCATGAGGAAAGTGTACTTGTGCAGCCCTCTTAAATTGGGCTCTGAACGACTATGCTAAAGTAGGATGAAATAAGGGGGGGGGAAAGGAAAAAAAAATTGTTGAGGAGCATATTTTTTTATTTACAGACTCGAACTCATGAATTTGAACATTCAATAGGTATCTATGAGTATTTTTCTGAATATACAATAAAAAACTGAAGTATAAATATTTATGGATCTAAAAAGTAAATTCAAATCTAAACTTTGGTATCCAATATGTATCCGTGAGTATTTTTCTAAACGTACAATGAAAAACTAGAGTACAAAAATTTTCGAGATATATAAAGTTCAAAAATAACAAAATATCATCCAATTTTTGTTTTTAAATAATAAAATTAACATTTAAAAAGTTGAATGCAATAGAAAGATGGAATTAGATGAGGGATGGGCCTATCTAATCGGTTGAGAGGAAACGCAATCGAGGGGTTCGACCCCCCCCCCCCCAGCCCTGAGCTGAAGTTCCTCCTCCGGCAGCCAACTAAGCTGGAGCTAACGAGTCAGCATGCAAGAGAAAAAAAAATGAAGAAGGCCAAGAAAAACAAAGGAAAAGATTTAGTATAACAAGTCAGCATGCAAGAGGTTTGAAGCGGCTACCCGTATCTTAAGTGCAGGAAAGCAGGAATAAAGCAGATTGGCATGGAGATATACATGCACATATATGGGGATTGGGAATTAGGGATAAATAAATACAGTAATTTTCATATATTGAATGGTCTATGCAAATAAAATTCATAGATACAAATAAATCATACAAGTATACATTAAATTATGTAGTAAATATATATATATATATATATAAAACAATTGCATAATCGCATCAGCATTTCATTGTACCTATTCCAATGGCATACATGGATACGTGTGTGTGTATGTGTATATATATGTATGTATATGTATGTATATATGTGAAGCTGGGAATTGAGGTGATGCGGTTTGACGACGTCAATCACCGTCCCTCTTCTCTCTGTGTATATCCAGCAAACTAACTACTACTGCTGCAGCTGCTGTCTTCTACTCGTGTACTTTTCCTACTTTCACTGCTCCACCGCATGCCACTTCACATTGTACTTCACGTTTATTAACTAAAAGGAGTTGCAGTACTCGTATAGTATCCTAGTCACCACCCTCCTCCGAAAAAAGCAAAAAAAAAAAAAAAAACAGACCTCAAACTCTACAAGTCATCGATCACATCGTCACTGGCCTTTAAATGCATGCATGGTCATGATCCACCTCTTCACTATTTTATCTTCTTCTTCTTCTTCTCTCTGTATACATGGTTATCTTAGGAGCTGCCAACTGTTGTTGCAGTGCCTTTGATTTTTGAACTTTTTGAAGATTGCTTTTTCTCATTATTGTGTCAAGGATGGAGTGGTGGCAAAAGCTCAGGAGGGCTTGGCTTCTCATCACTGCCAGAGTGTTCAAAGCACGAAAAAATGGTTAGCTGCTCTTTTGATGCTTCAATTGGTAAAATTAATGGATATGGCAACGATTCGCTTTGATTAGCCTCCAAAGGTGTTTTGATGGTTAATTTGTTGTTAATTCTTTGATTTCTGATTGTTTGATTTCGTCTCTGATAAATTACTGTTGATACTGATTTAGTTGGTTTTTAAGAACACTGATCAGTTAGTGACCCCTGAATGTGAAATTTCATTGCGCATTAATCTCGCATTGATACTCCCTTCGCTGCTGCAGAGAACTTGCCACCCTAATTTTATGGTAAAACAGAATATATATATATACACATCTATAAAATTTGGTTTTCGGGAATTTATTTACCTTTTCTTCTTCAGTTTTGAAATATTTGACGTCAAATTGACGTAGTAATTAATTTAATCTGTTTGAAAGTTGTTGAATTTTTTTTTCTGATAATAAATAACAAAATATGAGTTCATTTAACCCAAAAACGTCAAAGACGATGAGGTTTAAACAACAGAAGCACCGACTAGCAAAAAACAACTCCTGCATGCAGCACCTAGGGTTCTAAAGAAATAAATTATATTGCGCGTGATTAATATGGATATGTCGATCAGAAAATAACAAGCTCTAGATCGTTAAATGAAAGGATTACTGGATAATTGCGTAAAACATGCATGCATAGGATCGTAAGCCATTGGGATATATGCGGCTCTTCGACGCCGCTAAAAGTTCTAGGGCTAAGCACATATGCTTTCTAGTATTTTACGTGCAAATAATTACACTAGATGTTTAATTTTTTTTAATTACGTAAAACTGTCTAATTATCTTATTGCTTTCAACTACTTGACTTATTTGTTACTTAAAGGCAGTGCAATCGCATATTTTCAGGTTAGCTTCAATCTTTTCTTATACCAAAACAATTAGAAGTTTTTATTACGAATTCGAAGGAATAAAAAGTGTACTAGGTGCCGTTTGATTTTCATTTTGTGAACACAGTTTGTGAAAAATAAACTTCTAGTTGAATGAAAATTGTAGGATGCGAATCCTTGTAATTTACTTGGCTAGCTTGGAGCTTATATCGAGAACTAATTCCTTCCTTCTTTGCTGTTGTTTTGGCTCCAATAATTTGACTGAGATCTTAACATTCTTAATTAATGGAAAAGGAAAAAAGGTCTTTCTTCTTACATCCTCCATGGGATGGTCTTCCAACTCAAAATTCTCTCCTTCTTTTATGTAATTATTAGCTCCTTTTTTTCATGAACATTGATCTTCAAATGGAGTATTAATGAAAGCTTTTACTCCAGGAGAGACAGAAAGGGTGACATGCTTGCTTTTAGTAATTATTCTTCTGTGATTTTTCTGTAATTATTATATTCTTCTGTGATTCATTAATTAGATGATGGTTTTGCTTTTAGTAATCATCAATGGTTTTAGAAAAGAAAACATGTATCACATACATGCCCAGAGATGATGAAAGTGTTTGCACTGTTATATCTTAGCAAGGATGGATCAAGAAAATCAGCAAATCCAATCCTTGATTAACAACAACCTTGACCATTTTGTGAAACATGCATATACCCATCCACACGTAATGTCGTGGGAGGACTAAGATTCCTATCTTGACGTTCACCATAGATGTTACTTCAATATTGTAGTGACCAGATTATTGAGATCAAGCCCATTGGTTAATGCAGGAGGAAATGGGAAACGCAAGAAGAACATTACTGGTAGAGTACTTGAAGCCAGAAGTTCCAATAACAGTGATACCCAGACAGGACTTTTAAAGCTTCGGGATGATGTAGCAAATTGTGAATATCAAGACGTTCATGTAATGTGGAATATAGTGCTACAGCGGGGTACTGTGGACGTGAAAGAAGATCTGGAAGAGGCAGAAAGTGCTTGTTCTTCTGAAGCCAAAGAACAGCAGCAGCAGCCAGAAAAACAGTCTTGGAGGGCCTTCTTTTGTCCTCATTGCTCATCAGCCCACCTCCTTTGCTTTGCTCAGTAGTTGAATGCTACAAGTATAAATTGGATGAATTAAAATATAAAGCAACTGGTATGAGGTCTATGGACTTGTATATCTAACTGCACCACCTTTTTATTTTTGTTTGGTTTTTCATTTATGACTCCTCTTTTTGGCATTTACTGACTTGGATCAAATATGAGGGATTTCTATGCGTGCTGTGTTTGTATATATGCGGGCACACATACATGTATGTATGTATATAAAATGTGAATTTGATGCACAATTTTGCTTACGTTGTAATGTACATAAGAAGCAATATAAATGACATTGATCATATGTGCTATATATTTCTATTTTTTCGAAAAACTTGATGATATAGCTGCGCACTTCAATATAATAACTCTCTGTGCGAAATTAAGGGGGGAAAAACAAATGAAGGATTGGATTTTTGGAGTATTGGAGATGACCAATACAGAAAAGAAAGTGAAAATTTAATGCCCAATAAGTTCTCAGTTTCGTCATGATCGTCATTCCATCCAAACAAAAAGAAAAAGGAAAAAAAAAAATGCTCAGAAACACAGCCGCATGCAGCATAATAAAACCCAATAATTAGCAATAAACATCAGCAAATTCACTACAGATGATAAATCCCTCTTTAATTACGGGCATAGAATAGAAGTAATAAAATTCGTCCACGGCCGCCCGCATCTAATTTACAAATAAATAACACATATTCCTTGCTAACGGAAACTGAGATGGATGTTCCTATAGAGCACATGACATGAATGAATGCTCTAAAGATTTTCAAATCCTCAGCTCTATATATATAGAGAGAGATGTGGGGCTTAGAAACTCTTTCTGTCTCACAATGCGAACACATAGACGGTCCAGCACCGACCTGGGGCACTAAATTTAAGAGTGGATTCCATCACATCTGCACATCCCAAGCCTCCATCTTCGCCTTTCCAAACCTTAAACTTGACAACTGTCATCTCTTCAGGGCATTCATCTGCTTTGGAAACAAGACAAAAGTCACCTCCTCCTAGATCAACAAAATGAGAACTAGCACGGGGCTGTATGCTGTTGTCCAACAAGGTCAGCCTTCTGGCAACTTTCCCACGAACAATCTCAAAAGCGACTACAGGGGGACTGAAATCAGGCACGTTGCACAACAAGAAATCCTCATAGAAGATGGCATCTTCAACAAATGGAAATGGAGGACCAATATCACCACCTAGATAGTGCTTATAATCTTCTTGGTTTTCCATGAAACTGTACTTTTCTTCAGAGCTCAAAATATCACTATCATAGAAATCAGCAAATAAATCGCAAGCTTCCCATGTCCAATTTTCAGTGTCAAAAGCACACGAGCCAGCCGGATTTGAAACACATAATTTCTTATCAATAACCACGTATGAATAATAGAAAGCACTAAAAGTACGTGGACTCAAGAAAGGGGGGCCATCTAGACCAGTCCATTCATTTTTTGAAGGATCATAAACCTCAAAGGCTGTGTCAAGTAGTCCATAATCTGAGATCGGGGGCCGAGAGAGGGCATAGATAAGACCATCAATTTCTACTACAAAGGGCAAAAACTTCCCCCATTTCATTGAGCTTCTTGTACCGGAATGCAGATAACTTCTTCCTCCAAGAGGGAGATGGGTGAACCTCAACTCTCGGACCATAGAATTTTGGTCAGGATAGTCAAAACTTTCCTCATCATAAATTACACCACCAACACCATAGAGAATATCTCCTGCACGACCGAAGCCCATAGCATCAGGTAAAGTGGTGTCACTCCATTCAACCACATCTTGGAGCCGATTGTCATGCTCAGATGAAGAACCGCCAGACAAACTCGACAACGAAACAGACTTCACAGCATACCACATTGGATTGAGAGGAGTTACACTTGCCATAAAACACACGAAGAGATGCTTGTCAGGTTCGAATTTTTGCCTCTTTGGTATGGGTTGGGAAGATAGCATATCATCTTCTTGTACAGTACTCATATTTAGCCTGACAAAAGAAGGTACATATTCATTGATATATCATCTTCAACTCAACAAGCTATACAATTGATGGACAATGCAAGGCAGACACGACGAAGAAATAGAAAAAGAACATAAAATTGCAACGAAAACTATCAAATGGAGGAACAAAAAAAAAACTATGCACAACGAAATAACAAACAGGAATATCAGAAGTTTGTTAGCAGATATCTCTACAATAATAAAGCTAAAGCGGAAGCAATTGGTGATGTGTTGTCACTTTTTTAAACTTTTTTTTTTTTGTTTAAAAACTCGTCGATTAACTCTTCACCACTATCCACTTTAACTCAACCACTAACCAATGAAATACATGTTTAAAACACAACTGATTACAGATAATTGTTTGATTTTCATGATATTTTGTTGTATTAACTCTTTTAATTTACTACTACTAAATTTTGTTCGGCTAAACGTTTTGTTTTTGGGTATCACTTGCATACATATCGAGTGTGTGCGCGTCGATTACTAGTTTGAATCGATGGAAGACAATAGATAGATCTGAAGATACCTCTTGCAGAAGCGGTTGAGTGGGGAAAAACAAAAAGTATTAACACAAGAATGGAAAAGGACGCTGATTTCTATTGCGGCTTTGAAATTTGAATCCCTAAATTTCCCTGACACCATCCCGTTCCTTGGACTAACATGTTTTTCCCCTTTTAATAAGCCGTCCACCACAAGGACCGCCTAAAGGTTTTAGTAATTAGTTGGGCTCCTTCCCCTTTTTCTGGATGGGGCTTTTTGAAGGGTCAAATGGCTTTTAATCCTCGCGATTATGACTTGTTAACTGAGTTGGATCAACCTAATCTTAGGGTCTTTCCTGATGGACTTTGGTGAATTTATTTGGGAGTGAGAAGGCCGAATATCAAAGTGAATCGAGCTTGTGAATGACTCAACTGACGGGACAACAATCACTTGCCTTAGCTGAACAATCAAAGCAAGTTTTTTGTCTGCTACAAAATTTTTAACAACTCTACCTACAATAAAACTTTTCAAAAACATGCATACATAGGATCGTAAGCCATCGGGATATGCGGCTCATCGACGCTGCTAACAGTTCCAGGGCAAAGCACATTTGCTTTCTAGTATTTTACGTACAAAGAAATACACTGGATGTTTAATTTTTTTTTTTAATTACGTAAAACTGCCTAATTATCTTAAGGATATTTAAGGGTTAACTTCAATCTTTTCTTATACCAAAACAATCAACAATTAGAAGTTTTTATTACGAATTTGAAGGATTAAAAGTGTACTAGGTGCCTTTTGATTTTTATTGTGTCAACACAGTTTGTGAAAAATAAAATTCTAATTGTCGGATACAATTTACTTGGCTAGCTTGGAGCTTACATCAAGAACTAATTCCTTCCTTCTTTGCTATTGTTTTGGCTCCAAGAATTTGACTGAGATCTTAACAATCTTAATGGAAAAGGAAAAAAAGGTCATCCCATATCTACCAAAGGATGGTCTTTGAGTTCAAAAATGTTTCCCTAGAAATTAAAAGTTAGCTATAAGCCCACTTCCACTCCAACTCAAAATTCTCTCCTCCTTTTCTGTAATTATTAGCTCCTTTTTTCATGAACATTGATCATCAAATGGAGTATTGAAAACTTTTACTTGGGAAATCCAGGAGAGACGGAAAGGATGAAGTGCTTGCTTTTAGTAATTATTCTCCTATTGATTCATCAAACAGCATTTGAAGTTCAAATCAATGGTTTTAGAAAAGAAAACATGTATCACATACATGCTCAGAGATGATGAAAGTGTTTGCACTGTTATATGTTAGCAAGGATGGATCAAGAAAATTAGCAAATCCAATCCTTGATTACCCTTTGCAAACAACAACCTTGACCATTTTGCAGGAAGACCATTAAGCTGATATCAATAAAACCCAATAATTAGTACTCCCTCCGTCCCAAATTTAAAGTCGTTTCTTGGGACTGCAACTTTTTATGTACAGTGGACTATTATTGGCAACCGATGCTTTACTTCCAAATTTACCCTGCTGGAATTGCATTAGTCAACTAAAGTTTGTGTTTTTCAAAGAGTCATAATTCTGTGGGTCCCACCTCAATCAAATGCATCTCTTCATACGTTAAGGACACGCATCAATAGTGGCCTTATAAACTGGGAGTTGTCATGCACACTCTTCGAACTTCTCTAAATGGGAATAAATGGTGGGTTCTATTAAATTTCTTGGGACTTTTTTACATGTGCACAACAAGGGTAAGAATGGAACTCTGGAAGGGAAAAATTTTAGCATGACTCTAATTTTGGGACAATGAAAAAGGTGAAACATGACATTAACAATGGGACGGAGGGAGTAATAAACATCAAGAAGTTCACAACAGATAATCCCCCTTTACGGGCATAGAAGCGATAAAATTCGTGCACGGGCGCCAGCATCTAATTTACAAATAACACACGTTCGTTGAGACAAAAAGAACACATGAATGCTCCAAATATTTTCAAATCCTCAGCTGCATATGCTCTGAATATCTACCTTAATTGCGATGACTGTAGCTAAATAGGTTCACCCAAGTCTTAAAAAACTTTTTCTGTCTCACATTGCGAACACATAGATGGTCTCGCACAGACCTGGGGCACTAAATTTAAGAGTGGATTCCATCACATCTGCACATCCCAAGCCTCCATCTTCACCTTTCCAAACCTTAAACTTGACAACTGTCAGCTCTTCCGGGCATTCGTCCCGTTCATCTGCTTGGGAAACAAGACAAAAGTCACCTCCTCCTAGATCAACAAAATGAGAATTAGCACGGGGCCGTATGCCGTTCAACAAGGTCAGCCTTCTGGCAACTTTCCCACGAACAATCTCAAGAGCGACTACAGGGGGGTTGAAATAAGGCACGTTGCACAACAAGAAATCCTCATACAAGATGGCATCTTCAACAAATGGAAATGGAGGACCAATATCACCACCTAAAAAGTACTTATAATCTTCATGGCTTTCCATGAAAAAGTACTTTTCTTCAGAGCTCATAATATCACTATCATAGAAACCAGCAAATAAATCGCAAGCTTCCCATGTCCAATTTTCAGTGTCAAAAGCACACGAGCCAGCCTGATTTGAAACACATAATTTCTTATCAATAACCACGTATGAATAACCACTAAAAGTACATGGACACAAGAAAGGGGGGCCATCTAGACTAGTCCATTCATTTTTTGAAGGATCATAAACCTCAAAGACTGTTTCACGTCGTGCATAATCTACGATTGGGGGCCGAGAGAGGGCATAGATAAGACCACCAATTTCTACTACAATGGGCAAAAACTTCCCCCATTTCGTTGAGCTTCTTATACCAGAATGCAGATAACTTTTTCCTCCAAGAGGGAGATGCGTGAACCTCAACTCTCGGACCAAAGAATTTTGGTCAATACTGTCCTCGCCAAAAATTTCACCACCAACACCATAGAGAATACCTCCTGCACAACAAAAGCCCATAGCATAAGGTAAGGTCGCGTCACTCCATTCAACCACATCCTGGAGCCGATTGTCGTGCTCAGATGAACCGCCAGACAAATGCGATAATGAAACAGACTTCACAGCATACCACATTGGATTGAGAGGAAATACAACGGGCATAAAACACACAAAGAGATGCTTGTCAGGTTCGAATTTTTGCCTCTTTGGTATGGGTTGGGAAGATAGCATATCAGCTTCTTGTACACTCATGTTTAGCCTGACAAAATAATATACATATTCATTGATATATCATCTTCAACTCAACAAGCTATGCAAAGAAAAAGGACATAAAACTGCAACGAAAACTATCAAATGGAGGAACAAAAAAGAGTAACCATTAAACAATTGCTTATTCATCCACTCCATCAGACCAGATTAGATTTCAAAATGAAAAATTACATAAAAATAACCACCAAAAAAGAAAAAAGAAATCTACTTTGCTTGAAAGAGCTCGACAAAGGGACAAAGGCAAAATGCAAGAGTAACTGTCAACGAAAGAACAAACAAAAGGAATAAACAACTATATTATATTCGCTCTCTCATCTCCAAAAGAAATTAACTCAGATTTCCACAAAAGGTTGAAAAAAAAAAGAGTAAAATACCAGATAATAGAAAAGCAAACAAAGGAGAATACTTAAGCTGTAAAAGCTCAAATAAACGAGAAAATAAAACTGCAACAACCCTATGCGTCAACGAAATAGCAAACAGGAATATCAGAAGTAAAATAACGAAAAAGGGTGTAACCAACAATATCAAATTCGCTCTCTGATCTCCTCCGTAACCAAGTCAAAATTTCACAAAATTAAAAATAAAAATATCAGATAATAATAGAACAGAAGGAAAAAAAAAGGAGATGCCTTTAGCCGGAAGAGGTCAAATAAAACGAAAAAAAATAAAAAACTATGCACAACGAAATAACAAACAGGAATATCAGAAGTTTGTTAGCAGATATCTTTACAATAATAAAGCTAAAGCGGAAGCAAATTGGGTGTGTTTGGATTAGAAAGCTTCGAAATAAAAAAATCTACTTCACAAATTTCAATCAACTTTTATCTTCGTAATCACCTTTTTATCTCACATACATCACATCATAAAAAGTGCTAAAAGTGCTTAATAATTATATCAAATAAATCATCTAAATAAACTCATTTCCAAACAAACTCATTGTTTTCACTTTTTTAGATTTTTTTTTAACTCTTCACCACCAATCACTTCAACTCAACCACTAACATACATAACCAATGAAATCCATATTTAAAACACAACTGATTACAGATAATTGTTTGATTTTCATGATATTTTGTTGTATTAACTCTTCTAATTTATTACTACTAAATTTTGTTGTCAAATAATGAAAGTTCACAGCTAAAGAAATTTTTTTTTTTTATATCACTTGCATACATATCGAGTGCGTGGATTACTAGTTTGAATCGATGGAAGACAATGGATAGATCTGAAGGTACCTCTTGCAGAAGCGGTTGAGTGGGGAAAAACAAAAGAAGGACGCTGATTTCTATTGCAGCTTTGAATTCCTAAATTTCCCCTTCCTCGGACTGACATGTTTTTACAAGCCGTCTGCCACAAGGACCCTCGCCCACCGCCTAAAGTTTATGGTAAGTTGTTGGGCTCCTTCTCCTTTTTCTGGATTGGGCTTTTTGCAGGGTCAAATGGCTTTTAATCCTCGGGATTATGACTTGTTAACTGAGTTGGATCAACCTAATCTTTACGGTCGGTAAAGCACTTTCCTGATGGAGTTTGCTCCCGATATGAAAGTGAATCGATCTTGTGAATGACTCTGTCAAGTGTCAGAAAAACAATCACTTGCCTTAGCTGAACAATAGTATTTACGAGGATATGATAAAGTTTTTATTTGACACAAAAGATTCTAAACATGAGTTTGACGGTAAGGAAAAAAAACTTTAAAGTCCTCTCCTGATCACTCAGTATATCAATCAAATGACAAAAAATTAATCACATAAAATAGAATTATTCTCAAGATAAAGGGGTCTTAATTACTTTTAAAAAATCCATTAACTAAGATACAAAATAAGTACTTTGCCAAAAAAATAAATAATTTTTTTTCCTCTCATTTCCATCTCTTGGTGGCTAACTAAGGGTTGGGCTTTTGCCCTTTATCTTACTGCCGCCGGATAGTCTCACCTTAACGCTTCCATTATTTTTATTTTTGACAGTCATAATAGCCAAAAAGAATATCTTTTTTTTTTTGTTGGAAAAATGATCGGTTTCATCTTTCACATTTCACAAAAATATTATTTTCGTCCCTCATTTTTAAACTGAAGCAATTTCGTCCTTGACATTTAAAAACTGAAATTATTACATTTCTGAACCCAAATTTCAATTTGAATCAAACCACCAATCAACCTGAATGCAATTTTTGGGAGTGTAATTGGTAGATCACTTGGTTAATTCAACTTGATATTCATATGAAATTTAATGAACCAAAAAAGAAAAAATAAAAAATTATAACATAAAAAAGAAAGATTAATCTTTTCTACATTATCATTGTATACACTGACGGTTTTATGCACCACCATATCATTTTAATTCAAATTTAAACACCAAATTTTATATTTATGATACACATCTAGATTTGCAAGCGGATATACTAACGATGCATGAAAAAATTTATCAAAAAAAAAACTCTACTATTCCAAGACAAAGAATGGCCTTTTATGTTATAATTTTTATTTTTTTGGTTTAATAAATGGCATGTGAATATGATGAAGTTGACCGAATGATCTATTAATTCTATTTTCAAAATTTATTATTGGGTTATTGGACGGTTTGATTCAGATTGAAAATTAGGTTCAGGAATGTAATAACTTTAATTTTTAAATGTTAGGGACGAATTTGCTTCATTTTAAAAGTGAGAGACGAAAAGAATATTTTTGCGAAATGTGAGAGATGAAACAGGTCATTTTTCCTTTTTTGTTTAATGAATTTCTAAAAAATTATTCCTTAAAACTATTTTCCAATAAAATTTTATTTGGTAAGAAAGCATTTCATCTTCGTAAATACAAGTTCAAAATAAGTATTATCGTGAATAAAGGTCACAACGTCATGCAAAATTGTTGATTTTGGTCCCTAACTTTTGATGTTTACAAAACAATGGATAATACTAATATCTCTTCAAGAAATATTTTCAGTTGTGAAGCAAATCAAATTCAAAGATCAAGTGCAATTGAAAGGGACAAAGGCTGCTGAAAGCTGTCGGACGCTTAGATCGGACGCCCGATAATCATTGCGTAATTTTGTACGCATGAAGAACTCCACCACCGGACGTCCGAAAGAAATAAGACATTCCCCCTGGATCACTGACCTCGATCGGACGCAAGTATCGGACGTCCGATAGGATCCTTCAAAGTTGACCAAACCATCAGACGCTAAATATGTCTCCACCGGACGTCCGATAGAAACAAGATGATTTCTCAAATCTCTTTGTTTGCTGTCGGAAGCACAAAGAGCTTGCACCGGACGTCCGATAGAATTGAAGAAAATTTTTCAAACTCACTGCCTGCTGTCGGACGCAAAAAACAAGAGTACCAGACGTCCGATATTCCAACGGCTAGTTGACTGTTCAACTACTTTCTAACCGTTAGAAGCATTAATTATGCACTTTGTTGGTCTCCTATAAATAGAGTATGCTCAGAATTTTCAAACAACTTTTGCACACTGAAGATGCAAAAGATCTAGAGTGATTTTAGTGAGAAAATACTCTCCAAGGAAGATTTGTAGTCTTAGTGGTGTGAGATTCATTGTAAACTTTTCATTTGTGAGTGAATACTTCATGAGTGTAGCTCTACAAGGGTTGTCCTGAAGGATAGTAAAATTTTTTAATTTGACCGAGTGGAGTTCGGGGCAAGGAGGAGGTAAACTTTCCTTTGTACACAAGAGTGATTGTAATTCATCAACTTGAAGAAATTTGTTTGAATTAATCTACAAGTTCAAGAGGAGGTAGGTAGTTAATTGGTTTGCAATTCTTTCCTTTTTATTTACTTATTGTTACGTTTGTGTTCTTTACATAGTTTATCTCTTCCACTTGGTTGTCTTCGATCTTTACAATTGGTATCAGAGTTTGGTCTTCTAGAGATTAAACTCAATCGGCTTAGGAATAATAATGACAACCAATAATGCTATATTTTTTGAAGGACATTCTGTCATTAGACCACCTATATTTAATGGGTCAAATTATGTGAGTTGGAAAGAAAGAATGATTATCTTTTTACAATCTATTGACATTGAATTGTGGTTTATTATTAGTGAAGGTCCATATGATGCCTTTCTTATAGATGAAAATACTCATAGATCTAGACCAAAAATAAGAAATGAACTGACTGCTGTGGATAGAACTCATCTCACCTTAAATGCAAAAGCCATGAATGTGTTATATTATATTTTAGACTCAAATGAATCTATTAAAATCAAAGGCTGCAAGTCAGCCAAGGAAATTTGGGATAAACTGAGAGAAATTCATGAAGGTAGTGAGAATGTTAGAGAACAAAAGAAATCCATTCTGGTCACTAAGTATGAATTTTTTAAGATGGAACCTCATGAAAACATTGACAAGATATATTGCAGATTCAATAACCTTATTAAGGATTTGGAAGTGCTAGAGAAGGATTACTCTCTAGGTGAGAAAAACAGAAAAATTCTGAATGCATTATCGAAGGATTGGGAGAGTAAAATGACTGTCATAGAGGAAGCTAAAGATCTAAATATCCTACCTATTGAATCTCTTATTAACTCTCTAATCTCTTTTGAGTTGAAATTCAAATTCAAGGTGCAGGAAGAAGATGACACAAAAATGAGGAGGAGTATTGCTTTGAAAACTTCACAAGATGAAGAGGATACAGCCTCCCTAGATGGAGAAGACATGGAAGGTGATGATAGTGACATTGCACTCATCACAAGAGGTTTCAAAAGAATACTCAACAAGAGGAGATTCAGAAAAGGTGGTTCGAGCAATTTCTTCCCGAATCAGTCCAACAACTTGAGAAATAAAGAAAAACTAGAGTTTAACAAAAAACAAACTGATAAGTATTTTGAATGCGGCTAACCTGGATACTATGCAAGTGAGTGTCCAATGAAGAAGAAGAAAGTTGAAAGAAATCAAGATTCAACAATTTTCAATTCATATGGAATGAGTGCAACTCCGATGGTGAAATTGAAGAGGAAGATGAATCTGGTCAATTGGCTTTTATGGCCATTGGAGATGATGAGGTAACTTCTTTTAACTCTCAATTTGAAAGTGATGATGATGTTGAATCTTTCATTATAAAATTGCATGATAGTTTGAAAGAATCTTATGCTAGAAACAAGAAATTAAAACATAAAATTAGCTTTCTTGTTCAGGATAATACACATCTTTTTCAAGAAAATAAAAAATTAAAAACTGAAAGTGATTTCTTAAAAAAGAGTGAGACTGTTTTACACTTTGAGTTTGATAGAAAAACAAGACTTTGTGAAATGTTCAAAAAGGAACAATGTGATTTGGAAAGAAGAATGGATAATTTAAATGAATTGTTCCAACATAAAAAATAAAACTATTTTCAAGGTAATAAATCAAAACCTCATTTTGGCACTTATGAGAAGAAGATAAATTTTGTTGCAAATGAATTTGCTATCTATAAGAGAAGGCAAGTAAGATTTATTAAATCTGTTCATATAAATAACTCTTTGGTTATGTGTAATTTTTGTTGTCAAAAAGATCACATGAAAAGTGATTGTTATGTGAGAAAGAATATGAGAAGAGACATGAAATGCATGTGGATAGTTATACATGATACTAACTCTAACAAGTAGGAGATATTGGTAAAATTGGTGTGATTCTTGTTCATAATATTTTTTTTTAATTCTCTTGCGATATTTCTGATACTTTGAATTGAGTTTTCGCTGATATTTTTGAATATTACTGAATCTGTATTATGTCAAAAAGCGAGAGAAAAGAACAATTCTGATCTAATGATGATTTGCTTTGTTAAACTCTCTGTGATATGTTGGTACTTCTTTTGGTATCAAGTCTCTGTGATATATTGGTAATTGCTGAATTCTGGTATCATTTCTCTGTTTTTGTTTGAAATATTGAATTCTCTGTTATTGCTGCTGGATTACGGTATGAGATTTTTACTCTCACCTTATGATGACAAAAAAGGGGAGAAATGGATGCTATGTGTAAGGAGGAGTTATTCTGAGATTATAAGTTTGGATGCAATGAGTGAGGGGGAGATTATGCTCGCTCATATGCTCAATCTTTTTCCTTCTTCCATCCATTGTTTTGTTATCATCAAAAAGGGGGAGAATGTTGATCTTGGTTCCTAACTGTTGATGTTTACAAAACAATGGATAATACTAATATCTCTTCAAAAAATATTTTCAGTTGTGAAGCAAATCAAATTCAAAGATCAAGTGCAATTGAAAGAGACAAAGGCTGTTGAAAGCTGTGAGAAGCTTGGATCGGACGTCCGATAATCATTGCGTAATTTCGGACGCATGAAGAACTCCACCACCGGACGTCCGAAAGAAATAAGACATTCCCCCTGGATCACTAACCTCGATCGGACGCAAGCATCGGACGTCCGATAGGATCCTTCAAAGTCAACCAAACTATTAGACGCTGAATATGTCTCCACCGGACGCCCGCTAGAAGCAACATGATTTCTCAAATCTCTTTGTTTGCTGTCGGACGCACAAAGAGCTTGCACCGGACGTCCGATAGAATTGAAGAAAAATTTTCAAACTCACTGTCTGTTCTCAAACACAAAAAATAGGAGTACCGGACGTTCGATACTCCAACGGCTAGTTGACTGTTCAGCTACTTTCTATCCGTTAGAAGCATTAATTATGCACTTTGTTGGTCTCCTATAAATAGAGTATGCTCAAAATCTTCAAACAACTTTTGCATACTGAAAATGCAAAAGATCTAGAGTGATTTTAGTGAGAAAATACTCTCCAAGGAAGATTTGTAGTCTTAGTGGTGTGAGATTCATTGTAAGTTTTTTATTTGTGAGTGAATATTTCATGAGTGTAACTCTGCGAGAATTGTCCTGAGGGATAGTAAAATTTTCTAACTTGACCGAGTGGAGTTTGGGGCAAGGAGGAGGTGAACCTTCCTTTGCACACAAGAGTGATTGTAATTCATCAATTTGAAGAAACTTGTTTGAATTAATCTACAAGCTCAAGAGGAGGTGTGTAGTTAATTGGTTTGCAATTCTTTCCTTTTTATTTACTTATTGTTACGTTTGTGATCTTTACATAGTTTATTTCTTCCACTTGGTTGTTTTCGATCCTTACAAAAATATACGAAAAAATGTTAGAAACTATCACCGGGAAGTAGAAAGCATGGGGTTCTCATCTTACATGGCGCTTGCTTTAAACCATACAGAGATCTTATCAGTTTGCAAACTTACTTTTCATTTTCATGGTAGAACAAAGTCTTCTGGTTGTTTCATATACACCTCTTTATTTAAGTCACCGTTTAAAAAAATCGTTTTTATATCCATGTACACACAAATCAATCATCGAAGCCAATGCTAATAGTACTCTTATAGATGTAAATTTGACCACTGGTGCATAAATTGGCATAACTTTCCTACCAAAATTTCCCTCCAAACTAATATTTGAAACAAATTTGTTAAGGAAAGAAGACAAGAACATATATAGACAATGAGCACTCTATCATCTTTCAATGTAGGACAATGAATTTGAACTTTCTGATTACAAACTATTACCAACAATTAATCTCACATTGATTCTCCCTTTGTTGTAGAGAAGTTGCGACCGTAAATTTATGGCAAAAAAGTTATATGTGTGTGTATGTATATAATTTTGTTTTCAGGACTTTATTTGCCTTTTGTTCTTCTGTTTTTAAAAACTTCAAATTCATGTAGTAATTATTTTAATCTGTTTGAAAGTTGTTAAATTTAGTTTTTCTGTTAACAAATAATTAAATAAACGATTCCATAATATACGAGTTAGATATAATAGAGTTCATTCAACCCAAAACGTCAAAGACGATGAGGCCTAAACAACAGAAACACACAATAGCAAAAAACAATTTATGCAGGCGGCAACTAGGGCTCTAAGGAAATAAATTATATAGCGCTTGATTAATGTGGATATGTCGATCAGAAAAAAACAAACCATAGATCATTAAAAAAACAAAATGAAAGGAATGTAATCTCGTAAAACCTGCATACATGATACATAGGATCGTAAGCCATCGGGATGTGCGGCTCATCGACGCTGCCAACAGTTCCAGGGCAAAGCACATATGCTTTCTTGTATTTTACGTACAAAGAAATACACTAGATGTTTAATTTTTATTAATTACGTAAAACTGCCAAATTCTCTTATTGCTTTCAACTAATTGATTTATTTGTTACTTAAAGGTAGTGAAACTGCATCTTTTTGGCTCCACATTATTTGGCCCAAAATTAAGGATATTTAAAGGTTACCTTCAATCTTTTCTTATACCAAAACAATCAACAATTAGAAGTTTTTATTACGAATTTGAAGGAATAAAAGTGTACTAGGTGCCTTTTGATTTTTATTTTGTCAACACAGTTTGTGAAAAATAAAATTCTAGTTGAATGAAAATTGTCGGATACAATTTACTTGGCTAGCTTGGAGCTTACATCAAGAACTAATTCCTTCCTTCTTTGCCATTGTTTTGGCTCCAAGAATTTGACTGAGATCTTAACAATCTTAATGGAAAAGGAAAAAAAGGTCATCCCATATCTACCAAAGGATGGTCTTTGAGTTCAAAAATGTTTCCCTAGAAATTAAAAGTTAGCTATAAGCCCACTTCCACTACATTTTAAATGCCTTTAAGAGATAATGAATGTAAGGTTTGCGTTAACTTTTTTTTTTTTTGATTCGTTGATCCAGTCCAACTCAAAATTCTCTCCTCCTTTTCTGTAATTATTAGCTCCTTTTTTCATGAACATTGATCGTCCAATGGAGTATTGAAAACTTTTACTTGGGAAATCCAGGAGAGACGGAAAGGATGAAATGCTTGCTTTTGGTAATTATTCTCCTGTTGATTCATCAAACAGCATTTGAAGTTCAAATTGATAAGAATATATTTTACGTATTTTTTAGTGTGTTTTATTAGTTAATTTTGGTTTGATTATTTAGTTTTATAACTAAAATAACTAAGGTTTTGGTAAAAAACTACATTTTATGTTAAAATGGCTAAACATTGCATTTTATGGATTTTTATGGTAAAAACTTCATATTTTGTAGGTTTAATGATTCAATCATCAATGAAGTATATTGAGAAGATATTTGGAGGATTGAAGATGGATTAAAGTGGTGAAAATAAAATATGAAGTGTAAAAGAAGAAATGCAATTTGAGGACAAAAATCAAGAAAAGTCAGCTTTGACAACTCAGATACATTTTCGTATTTTGACTATATCAGGAGCTACAATGATCGGATCAAGGTGATCTTGGTACCATTTTGAAGCTAAGAGATATATCTACATTTGGTATGAAGACATCAAAGTCCAATTCAGCCGTTTTCTTGGTCAAAAGGTCGAAACACAGAAACTTATCTGGATGGTCGAAAGCTGAAGCCTAGAATTGACCAGTCTATGGTATTTTGACCATATCTCTGTCCACTGATCTCCAAATTAGATGATTCTTGAAGCATTGGAACGCTAATTCAAAGGGCTACAACTTTTGTGTTTTCCACAAAAGCCAGTTCGGCCTTCATCATGGAGAAAAATGCAGTTAAAGTGAGGTCAAAAGTAAAAACGTGTATGGCAGCCGAATTTCTGTAATTTGCTCAGCCATTTTTCTCATCTTCACACTACTTTCCAGCTAGAGTTGGAGAGAAAACGTAGGCTGCACATGCTTCAGAAGACATAAGGAAGAGATATAGCCAAGGTTCCAAGTCAAAAGCCATTATTTTTGACTCCCTTAACAAATTCAGATTTGGAGAATCATAGCAGAAATTTTTGACTGGTAAGGGAAGGACTTTTCATCAGCTTATATGCAGGACTTTGAGAATGATACGGGAGAAGCTTGAAGAGTGCAGAAATGTAGTTCTTCCATTTCCTTAGTGTAGGATAGTGTAGTAAGTGTAGTTCATCCATTCTTGTATAATGGCTAGATTAGGATGAAAATGGAGATGAAGAAAGAGAAGTTGAAGCTCAAGTGACATGGGTTATCTCTTCTCGAACTCTTTATCTTTTGTATTGGATTCTTAAATATAGTTAATATGCAAGTTCTGGAATTTATGTCTATTATGTGTTTCTAAAGTTTATGCCTTGGGTTTGGTTGAACTTTCTATGATTGTTAGTGTTTATCATTTGGCTATTTAACTGCTATGATTTGAGCAAGTTATTTAGCACTTTAGCTCTTTAAATCATGATTAATCTGGTACCATTAATTGTGATTATCTAAGGTGTTATTTCTGCAATGAAAATTGAGATTTAACATTAGTTCAATAAGTGCTAAACATGGGGAGTACACTCACGAGAGTAGAGGTGCACCTATGGGGTTTTGGTGATTAATTTCATGTAATTTCATTGAAGAAATGAACTTGTAACTAATTTCATAACCATGAGAATAGGTATGGATTGGTTATTAGTATAATTGATTCACTACGAAAGTAGGATTCAAATGCATAAGGAAATTACACCATAACTAGCTTAGATGTAGTACTCAATGATTCAAATATAACACTTGCATGAGTAGTTAGGGATACCACAACCTAAGGAGCTTTTATTTGTTAATTTCTTGTATAAGTGCAGTAGGTTAAATTTCTTATCATTAATTGATAGTCTAAATAATAAAGGAACTTTAGTAATACCGGTAATTGTTCACTCTTCCCTGTGGGATCGACCCGATATATACCCTAAACTACTAGTTGATCTGTATACTTGCAGTGAACGGGTGTAATTTGGTATTTTTTAGCTTGCACGTATGTAAAATACCCGTCACAAATCAATGGTTTTAGAAAAGAAAACATGTATCACATGCTCAGAGATGATGAAAGTGTTTGCACTGTTATATCTTAGCAAGGATGGATCAAGAAAATTAGCAAATCCAATCCTTGATCACCTTTTGCAAACAACCACCTTGACCATTTTGCGAAACATGCATATATCCACACGCAATATCATGGAAGGACTAAGATTCCTAATATTGTAACGACCAGATTATTGACGTCAAGGCATTGGTTAATGCAGGAAGAACATTAAGCTGATATCAATAAAACCCAATAATTAGTAATAAACATCAAGAAGTTCACTACAGATAATCCCCCTTTACGGGCATAGAAGCGATAAAATTCGTGCACGGACGCCAGCATTTCGTTGCTAACAGACACAGAGACAAAAAGGACACATGAATGCTCCAAAGATTTTCAAATCCTCAGCTGCATATGCTCTGAATATCAACCTTAATTGCGATGACTGTAGCTAAATAGGTTCACCCAAGTCTTAAAAAACTTTTTCTGTCTCACATTGCGAACACATAGATGGTCTCGCACAGACCTGGGGCACTAAATTTAAGAGTGGATTCCATCACATCTACACATCCCAAGCCTCCATCTTCACCTTTCCAAACCTTAAACTTGACAACTGTCAGCTCTTCAGGGCATTCGTCCCGTTCATCTGCTTGGGAAACAAGACAAAAGTCACCTCCTCCAAGATCAACAAAATGAGAATTAGCACGGGGCCGTATGCCGTTCAACAAGGTCAGCCTTCTGGCAACTTTCCCACGAACAATCTCAAGAGCGACTACAGGGGGGGTGAAATAAGGCACGTTGCACAACAAGAAACCGTCGTAGAAGATGGCATCTTCAACAAATGGAAATGGAGGACCAATATCACCACCTACAAAGTACTTATAATCTTCTTGGCTTTCCATGAAAAAGTACCTTTCTTCAGAGCTCATAATATCACTATCATAGAAACCAGCAAATAAATCGCAAGCTTCCCATGTCCAATTTTTAGTGTCAAAAGCACACGAGCCAGCCTCATTTGAAACACATAATTTATTATCAATAACCACGTATGAATAAGGGAAAGCACCAAAAGTAAATGGACTCAAGAAAGGGGGGCCATCTAGACCAGTCCATTCATTTTTTGAAGGATCATAAACCTCAAAGACTGTTTCACGTCGTCCATAATCTAAGATTGGGGGCCGAGAGAGGGCATAGATAAGACCACCAATTTCTACTACAATGGGCAAATACTTCCCCCATTTCATTGAGCTTCTTATACCAGAATGCAGATAACTTTTTCCTCCAAGAGGGAGATGCGTGAACCTCAACTCTCGGACCAAAGAATTTTGGTCAATACTGTCCTCGCCAAAAATTTCACCACCAACACCATAGAGAATACCTTCTGCACAACAAAAGCCCATAGCATAAGGTAAGGTCGTGTCACTCCATTCAACCACGTCTTGGAGCCGATTGTCGTGCTCAGATGAACCGCCAGACAAATGCGATAATGAAACAGACTTCACAGCATACCACATTGGATTGAGAGGAAATACAACAGGCATGAAACACACGAAGAGATGCTTGTCAGGTTCGAATTTTTGCCTCTTTGGTATGGGTTGGGAAGATAGCATATCAGCTTCTTGTACACTCATGTTTAGACTGACAAAATAATATACATATTCATTGATATATCACCTTCAACTCAACAAGCTATGCATAGAAAAAGAACATAAAACTGCAACGAAAACTATCAAATGGAGGGAAAAAAAAGAGTAACCATTAAACAATTGCTTATTCATCTACTCCATCAGACCAGATCAGATTTCAAAATGAAAAATTACATAAAAATAACCAAAAAAATAAAGAAATCTACTTTGCTTGAAAGAGCTCGACAAAGGGACAAAGGGACAAAGGCAAAATGCAAGAGTAACTGTCAACTAAAGAACAAACAAAAGGAATAAACAACTATATTATATTCGCTCTCTCATCTCCTAAAGAAATTCGCTCAGATTTCCACAAAAGATTGAAAAAAAAAAGAGTAAAATACCAGATAATAGAAAAGAGAACAAAGGAGAATACCTTAGCAGTAAAAGCCCAAATAAAATGAGAAAATAAAACTGCAACAAACCTATGCGTCAACGAAATAGTAAACAGGAATATCAGAAGTAAAATAACGAAAAAGGCGTAACCAACTATATCAGATTCGCTCTCTGATCTCCTCAGAAACCAAGTCAAATTTCCAGAAAAATTAAAATATCAGATAATAATAGAGCAGAAGGGTAAAAAAGGGAAGAAGGAGAGGCCTTTAGCAGTGAGAGCTAAAACAAAACGATTAAAAAAACCTATGCACAACGAAATAACGAACAGGAATATTAAGTTGTCTAGCAGATATAACTATAACAATAATAAAGCTTAAAGCGGAAGCCAAATTGGGTGTGTTTTGATTGATTGAAATTAAAATAAAATTTACTTCACCAATTTCAATCAGCTTTTTATTCTTCCTAATCACCCTTGTTTATCTCATAGCATCGGCATCACAAAGGTGCTAAAAAGTGGCTTTCAGTACAATTATCTTCAAATAAACTCATCTAAATAAACTCATTTCAACAAATCAATTGTTTTTCACCTTTTTTTAGATTTTTTTTAACTCTCACCACAATCATTCAACTCAACCAGCAACATACTACCAATGAAATACATGTTTTAAAAACAATGATTACGGAATTGTTTGATTTAAATTTTTGTTTGATTTTTCATGATATTTTGTTGTATTAACTTCTTTTATTTTACGACTACTGAAATTTTGTCTGTCAAATATGAAAGTTCAAGCCAAATAATTTTTTTTTTATAATCATTGCATACATAGGTCGGAGTGCTTCGATTCCTAGTTGAATATTCGATGGAAGAATAGATAGATCTTTGGGAAATAAACAAAAATAAACATTCCCCATATCTTTTTGGGCCCAGAAGCGGTTGAGTGCGGAAAAAACGCTGATTTCTATTGGCAGCTTTTTGAATCCTAAATTTCCCTTCCTCGGCTGACTTATGTTTTTAACAAGCCGTCTGCCAAAGGCCCTCGCCCACCGCTTAAGTTTAGATGGTAATAATATTGGGCACTCCTTCTCCTATTTTCTGGATTGGGGGCTTTTTGTAGGGTCAAATGGCTTTTAGATCCTAGAAGCGATTATACTGAAATTGGTAATTGCCGTTGGATCAACCAAAATCTTTAGGCGTTCTGGTAAAGCCTACTTTTCTCTGATGGAGTTTTGCTCCCCGATATGAGTAAATCGTCTGTGAATGACTCTGGTCAAGTGTCAGAAAAACAATCACTTGCCTTAGCTGAACAATAGTATTTACGAGGATATGATAATGTTTTTATTTGACACAAAAGATTCTAAACATGAGTTTGACGGTAAGGAAAAAAAACTTTAAAGTCCTCTCCTGATCACTCAGTATATCAATCAAATGACAAAAAATTAATCACATAAAATAGAATTATTCTCAAGATAAAGGGGTCTTAATTACTTTTAAAAAATCCATTAACTAAGATACAAAATAAGTACTTTGCCAAAAATAAATAAATGTTTTTTTCCTCTCATTTCCATCTCTTGTTTTTTTCCTCTCATTTCCATCTCTTGGTGGCTAACTAAGGGTTGGGCTTTTGCCGTTTATCTTACTGACGCCGGATAGTCTCACCTTAACGCTACGACTTCCATTATTTTTATTTTTGACAGTCATAATAGCCAAAAAGAATATCTTTTTTTTTTGTTGGAAAAATGATCGGTTTCATCTTTCACATTTCACAAAAATATTCTTTTCGTCCCTCATTTTTAAACTGAAGCAATGTCGTCCTTGACATTTAAAAACTGAAATTATTACATCTCTGAACCCAAATTTCAATTTGAATCAAACCACCAATCAACCTGAGTGCAATTTTTGAGAGTGTAATTGGTAGATCACTTGGTTAATTCAACTTAATATTCATATGAAATTTAATGAACCAAAAAAGAAAAAATAAAAAATTATAACATAAAAAAGAAAGATTAATCTTTTCTACATTATTATTGTATACACTGACGTTTATCACCACCATATCATTTAATTCAAATTTATAACACCAAATTTATCATTATAACACATTCTAGATTTGCAAGCGGATATACTAACGGTGCATGAAAAAATTTATCAAAAAAAAAAAACTCTACTATTCCAAGACAAAGAATGGCCTTTTATGTTATAATTTTTATTTTTTTGATTTAATAAATGTCATGTGAATATGATGAAATTGACCGAATGATTTATTAATTCTATTTTCAAAATTTATTACTGGATTATTGGACGGTTTGATTCAGATTGAAAATTAGGTTCAGAGATATAATAACTTTAATTTTTAAATATTAGAGACGAATTTGCTTCATTTTAAAAGTGAGGGACGAAAAAAATATTTTTGCGAAATGTGAGGGATGAAACATGTCATTTTTCCTTTTTTGTTTAATGAATTTCTAAAAAATTATTCCTTAAAACTATTTTCCAATAAAATTTTATTTGGTAAGAAAGCATTTCATCTTCGTAAATACAAGTTCAAAATCAGTATTATCGTGAATAAAGGTCACAACGTCATGCAAAATTGTTGATTTTGGTCCCTAACTTTTGATGTTTACAAAATAATGGATAATACTAATATCTCTTCAAGAAATATTTTCAGTTGTGAAACAAATCAAATTCAAAGATCAAGTGCAATTGAAAGGGACAAAGGCTGCTGAAAGCTGTCAGACGCTTGGATCGGACGCCCGATAATCATTGCGTAACTTCGGACGCATGAAGAACTCCACCACCGGACGTCCGAAAGAAATAAGACATTCCCTCTGGATCACTGATCTCGATCGTACGCAAGTATCGGACGTCCGATAGGATCCTTCAAAGTTGACCAAACCATCAGATGCTGAATATGTCTCCACCGGACGTCCGATAGAAACAAAATGATTTCTCAAATCTCTTTGTTTACTGTCGGACGCACAAAGAGCTTGCACCGGACGTCCGATAGAATTGAAGAAAATTGTTCAAACTCACTGCCTGCTGTCGGACGCAAAAAATAAGAGTACCAGACGTCTGATATTCCAACGGCTAGTTGACTGTTCAACTACTTTCTATCAGTTAGAAGCATTAATTATGCACTTTGTTGGTCTCCTATAAATAGAGTATGCTCAAAATTTTCAAACAACTTTTGCACACTGAAGATACAAAAGATCTAGAGTGATTTTAGTGAGAAAATACTCTCCAAGGAAGATTTGTAGTCTTAGTGGTGTGAGATTCATTGTAAACTTTTCATTTGTGAGTGAATACTTCATGAGTGTATGCAAGGGTTGTCTTGAGGGATAGTAAAATTTTCTAACTTGACCGAGTGGAGTTCGGGGCAAGAAGGAGGTAAACTTTCCTTTGTACACAAGAGTGATTGTAATTCATCAACTTGAAGAAATTTGTTTGAATTAATCTACAAGTTCAAGAGGAGGTAGGTAGTTAATTGGTTTGCAATTCTTTCCTTTTTATTTACTTATTGTTACGTTTGTGATCTTTACATAGTTTATCTCTTCCACTTGGTTGTCTTCGATCTTTACAATTGGTATCAGAGTTTGGTCTCCTAGAGATTAAACTCAATCGGTTTAAGAGTAATAATGACAACTAATAATGCTATATTTTTTGAAGGACATTCTGTCATTAGACCACCTATGTTTAATGGGTCAAATTATGTGAGTTGGAAAGAAAGAATGATTATCCTTTTACAATCTATTGACATTGAATTGTGGTTTATTATTAGTGAAGGTCCATATGATACCTCTCTCATAGATGAAAATACTCATAGAACAAGACCAAAAATAAGAAATGAACTGACTGCTGTGGATAGAACTCATCTCACCTTAAATGCAAAAGCCATGAATGTGTTATATTATATTTTAGACTCAAATGAATCTATTAGAATCAAAGGCTGCAAGTCAGCCAAGGAAATTTGGGATAAACTGAGAGAAATTCATGAAGATAGTGAGAATGTTAGAGAACAAAAGAAATCCATTCTGGTCACTAAGTATGAATTTTTTAAGATGGAACCTCATGAAAACATTGACAAGATATTTTGCAGATTCAATAACCTTATTAAGGATTTGAAAGTGCTAGAGAAGGATTACTCTCTAGGTGAGAAAAACAGAAAAATTCTGAATGCCTTATCGAAGGATTGGGAGAGTAAAGTGACTGTCATAGAGGAAGCTAAAGATCTAAATATCCTACCTATTGAATCTCTTATTAACTCTCTAACATCTTTTGAGTTGAAATTCAAATCCAAGGTGCAGGAAGAAGATGACACAAAAATGATGAGGAGTATTGCTTTGAAAACTTCACAAGATGAAGAGGATATAGCCTCCCTGGATGGAGAAGACATGGAAGGTGATGACAGTGACATTGCACTCATCACAAGAGGTTTCAAAAGAATACTCAACAAGAGGAGATTCAAAAAAGGTGATCCGAGCAATTTCTTCCCGAATCAGTCCAACAACTTGAGAAATAAAGGAAAACTAGAGTTTAACAAAAAATAAACTGATAAGTATTTTGAATGCGACCAACCTGGACACTATGCAAGTGAGTGTCCAATGAAGAGGAAGAAAATTGAAAGAAAATCAAGATTCAACAATTTTCAATTAATATGGAATGAGTGCAACTCCGATGGTGAAATAGAAGAGGAAGAAGAATCTGCTCAATTGACTTTTATGGCCATTGGAGATGATGAGGTAACTTCTTCTAACTCTCAATTTGAAAGTGATGATGAAACTGATGATGATATTGAATCTTTCATTATAAAATTGCATGATAGTTTGAAAGAATCTTATACTAGAAACAAGAAATTAAAACATAAAATTAGCTTTCTTGTTCAGGATAATACACGTTTTTTTCAAGAAAATAAAAAACTAAAATCTGAAAGTGATTTCTTAAAAAAGAGTGAGACTGTTTTACACTTTGAGTTTGATAAAAAAACAAGACTTTGTGAAATGTTCAAAAAGGAACAAGGTAATTTGAAAAGAAGAATGGATAATTTAAATGAATTGTTCCAACATAAAAAATAAAACTGTTTTCAAGATAATAAATCAAAACCTCATTTTGGCACTTATGAGAAGAAGATAAATTTTGTTGCAAATGAATTTGCTATCTATAAGAGAAAACAAGTAAGATTTATTAAATCTGTTCATGTAAATAATTCTTTGGTTATGTGTAATTTTTGTTGTTAAAAATATCACATAAAAAGTGATTGTTATGTGAGAAAGAATATGAGAAGAGACATGAAATGCATGTGGATAGTTAAACATGATACTAACTCTAACAAGTAGGAGATATTGGTAAGATTTGTGTGATTCTTATTCATAATATTTTTTTTTAATTCTCTTGTGATATTTCTGATATTTTGAATTGAGTTTTCGCTGATATTTTTGAATATTACTGAATCTGTATTATGTCAAAAAGGGAGAGAAAAGAACAATTCTGATCTAATGATGATTTGCTTTGTTAAACTCTCTGTGATATGTTGATACTTCTTTTGGTATCAAGTCTCTGTGATATATTGGTAATTGCTGAATTCTGGTATCATTTCTCTGTTTTTGTTTGAATATTGAATTCTCTGTTATTGCTGCTGGATTACGGTATGAGATTTTTACTCTCACCTTATGAAGACAAAAAAAAGGGAGAAATAATGCTATGTGTAAGGAGGAGTTATTCTGAGATTATAAGTTTGGATGCAATGAGTGAGGGGGAGCTTATGCTCGCTCATATGCTCAATCTTTTTCCTTCTTCCATCCATTGTTTTGTCATCATCAAAAAGGGGGAGAATGTTGATCTTGGTCCCTAACTTGTTGATATTTACAAAACAATGGATAATACTAATATCTTTTCAAGAAATATTTTCAGTTGTGAAGCAAATCAAATTCAAAGATCAAGTGCAATTGAAAGGGACAAAGGCTGTTGAAAGCTGTCAGACGCTTGGATCGGACGTCCGATAATCATTGCGAAATTTCGGACGCATGAAGAACTCCACCACCGGACGTCCGAAAGAAATAAGACATTCCCCCTGGATCACTGACCTCGATCGGGCGCAAGCATCGGACGTCCGATAGGATCCTTCAAAGTCAACCAAACTATTAGACGCTGAATATGTCTCCACCGGACGTCCGATAGAAACAAGATGATTTCTCAAATCTCTTTGTTTGCTGTCGGACGCACAAGGAGCTTGCACCGGACGTCCGATAGAATTGAAGAAAAATTTTCAAACTCACTGCCTGCTGTCGGACGCAAAAAACAGGAGTATCGGACGTCCGATATTCCAACGGCTAGTTGACTCTTTAGCTACTTTCTATCCATTAGAAACATTAATTATGCACTTTATTGGTCTCCTATAAATAGAGTATGCTCAGAATTTTCAAACAACTTTTACACACTGAAGATGCAAAAGATCTAGAGTGATTTTAGTGAGAAAATACTCTCCAAGGAAGATTTGTAGTCTTAGTGGTGTGAGGTTCATTGTAAGTTTTTCATTTGTGAGTGAATATTTCATGAGTGTAGCTCTGCAAGGGTTATCCTGAGGGATAGTAAAATTTTCTAACTTGACCGAGTGGAGTTTGGGGCAAGGAAGAGGTGAACCTTTCTTTGTACACAAGAGTGATTGTAATTCATCAACTTGAAGAAGTTTGTTTGAATTAATCTACAAGCTCAAGAGGAGGTGGGCAGTTAATTGGTTTGCAATTCTTTCCTTTTTATTTACTTATTGTTACGTTTGTGATCTTTACATAGTTTATTTCTTCCACTTAGTTGTTTTCGATCCTTACAAAAATATATGAAAAAATGTTAGAAACTATCACCGGGAAGTAGAAAGCATGGGGTTCTCATCTTACATGGCGCTTGCTTGAAACCATACAGAGATCTTATCAGTTTGCAAACTTACTTTTCATTTTCATGGTAGAACAAAGTCTTCTGGTTGTTTCATATACACCTCTTTATTTAAGTCACCGTTTAAAAAAGCCGTTTTTACATCCATGTCCACACAAATCAATCATCGAAGCCAATGCTAATAGTACTCTTATAGATGTAATTTTGACCACTGGTGCATAAATTGGCATAACTTTCCTACCAAAATTTCCCTCTAAACTAATATTTGAAACAAATTTGTTAAGGAAAGAAGACAAGAACATATATAGACAATGAGCACTCTATCATCTTTCAATGTAGGACAATGAATTTGAACTTTCTGATTACAAACTATTACCAACAATTAATCTCACATTGATTCTCCCTTTGTTGTAGAGAAGTTGCGACCGTAAATTTATGGCAAAAAAGTTATATGTGTGTGTATGTATATAATTTTGTTTTCAGGACTTTATTTGCCTTTTGTTCTTCTGTTTTTAAAAACTTCAAATTCATGTAGTAATTATTTTAATCTGTTTGAAAGTTGTTAAATTTAGTTTTTCTGTTAACAAATAATTAAATAAACGATTCCATAATATACGAGTTAGATATAATAGAGTTCATTCAACCCAAAACGTCAAAGACGATGAGGCCTAAACAACAGAAACACACAATAGCAAAAAACAATTTATGCAGGCGGCAACTAGGGCTCTAAGGAAATAAATTATATAGCGCTTGATTAATGTGGACATGTCGATCAGAACATAACAAAGCATAGATCATTAAAAAAACAAAATGAAAGGAATGTAATCTCGTAAAACATGCATACATGATACATAGGATCGTAAGCCATCGGGATGTGCGGCTCATCGACGCTGCCAACAGTTCCAGGGCAAAGCACATATGCTTTCTAGTATTTTACGTACAAAGAAATACACTAGATGTTTAATTTTTATTAATTACGTAAAACTGCCAAATTCTCTTATTGCTTTCAACTAATTGATTTATTTGTTACTTAAAGGTAGTGAAACTGCATCTTTTTGGCTCCACATTATTTGGCCCAAAATTAAGGATATTTAAAGGTTAGCTTCATTCTTTTCTTATACCAAAACAATCAACAATTAGAAGTTTTTATTACGAATTTGAAGGAATAAAAGTGTACCAGGTGCCTTTTGATTTTTATTTTGTCAACACAGTTTGTGAAAAATAAAATTCTAGTTGAATGAAAATTGTCGGATACAATTTACTTGGCCAGCTTGGAGCTTATATCAAGAACTAATTCCTTCCTTCTTTGCCATTGTTTTGGCTCCAGGAATTTGACTGAGATCTTAACAATCTTAATGGAAAAGGAAAAAAAGGTCATCCCATATCTACCAAAGGATGGTCTTTGAGTTCAAAAAATTTTTCCCTAGAAATTAAAAGTTAGCTATAAGCCCACTTCCACTACATTTTAAATGCCTTTAAGAGATAATGAATGCATGGTTTGCGTTAACATTTTTTTTTTTTTTGATTCGTTGATCCAGTCCAACTCAAAATTCTCTCCTCCTTTTCTGTAATTATTGGCTCCTTTTTTCATGAACATTGATCTTCCAATGGAGTATTGAAAACTTTTACTTGGGAAATCCAGGAGAGACGGAAAGGATGAAATGCTTGCTTTTGGTAATTATTCTCCTGTTGATTCATCAAACAGCATTTGAAGTTCAAATCAATGGTTTTAGAAAAGAAAACATGTATCACATGCTCAGAGATGATGAAAGTGTTTGCACTGTTATATGTTAGCAAGGATGGATCAAGAAAATTAGCAAATCCAATCCTTGATTACCCTTTGCAAACAACAACCTTGACCATTTTGCGAAACATGCATATATCCACACGCAATATCATGGAAGGACTAAGATTCCTAATATTGTAATGACCAGATTATTGACGTCAAGGCATTGGTTAATGCAGCAAGAACATTAAGCTGATATCAATAAAACCCAATATTTAGTAATAAACATCAAGAAGTTCACAACAGATAATCCCCCTTTACGGGCATATAAGCGATAAAATTCGTGCACGGGCGCCAGCATCTAATTTACAAATAACACACACATTCGTTGCTAACAGACACAGAGACAAAAAGAACACATGAATGCTCCAAAGATTTTCAAATCCTCAGCTGCATATGCTCTGAATATCAACCTTAATTGCGATGACTGTAGCTAAATAGGTTCACCCAAGTCTTAAAAAACTTTTTTTGTCTCACATTGCGAACACATAGATGGTCTCGCACAGACCTGGGGCACTAAATTTAAGAGTGGATTCCATCACATCTACACATCCCAAGCCTCCATCTTCACCTTTCCAAACCTTAAACTTGACAACTGTCAGCTCTTCCGGGCATTCGTCCCGTTCATCTGCTTGGGAAACAAGACAAAAGTCACCTCCTCCTAGATCAACAAAATGAGAATTAGCACGGGGCCGTATGCCGTTCAACAAGGTCAGCCTTCTGGCAACTTTCCCACGAACAATCTCAAGAGCGACTACAGGGGGGTTGAAATAAGGCACGTTGCACAACAAGAAATCCTCATACAAGATGGCATCTTCAACAAATGGAAATGGAGGACCAATATCACCACCTAAAAAGTACTTATAATCTTCATGGCTTTCCATGAAAAAGTACTTTTCTTCAGAGCTCATAATATCACTATCATAGAAACCAGCAAATAAATCGCAAGCTTCCCATGTCCAATTTTCAGTGTCAAAAGCACACGAGCCAGCCTGATTTGAAACACATAATTTCTTATCAATAACCACGTATGAATAACCACTAAAAGTACATGGACACAAGAAAGGGGGGCCATCTAGACTAGTCCATTCATTTTTTGAAGGATCATAAACCTCAAAGACTGTTTCACGTCGTGCATAATCTACGATTGGGGGCCGAGAGAGGGCATAGATAAGACCACCAATTTCTACTACAATGGGCAAAAACTTCCCCCATTTCGTTGAGCTTCTTATACCAGAATGCAGATAACTTTTTCCTCCAAGAGGGAGATGCGTGAACCTCAACTCTCGGACCAAAGAATTTTGGTCAATACTGTCCTCGCCAAAAATTTCACCACCAACACCATAGAGAATACCTCCTGCACAACAAAAGCCCATAGCATAAGGTAAGGTCGCGTCACTCCATTCAACCACATCCTGGAGCCGATTGTCGTGCTCAGATGAACCGCCAGACAAATGCGATAATGAAACAGACTTCACAGCATACCACATTGGATTGAGAGGAAATACAACGGGCATAAAACACACAAAGAGATGCTTGTCAGGTTCGAATTTTTGCCTCTTTGGTATGGGTTGGGAAGATAGCATATCAGCTTCTTGTACACTCATGTTTAGCCTGACAAAATAATATACATATTCATTGATATATCATCTTCAACTCAACAAGCTATGCAAAGAAAAAGGACATAAAACTGCAACGAAAACTATCAAATGGAGGAACAAAAAAGAGTAACCATTAAACAATTGCTTATTCATCCACTCCATCAGACCAGATTAGATTTCAAAATGAAAAATTACATAAAAATAACCACCAAAAAAGAAAAAAGAAATCTACTTTGCTTGAAAGAGCTCGACAAAGGGACAAAGGCAAAATGCAAGAGTAACTGTCAACGAAAGAACAAACAAAAGGAATAAACAACTATATTATATTCGCTCTCTCATCTCCAAAAGAAATTAACTCAGATTTCCACAAAAGGTTGAAAAAAAAAAGAGTAAAATACCAGATAATAGAAAAGCAAACAAAGGAGAATACTTAAGCTGTAAAAGCTCAACTAAACGAGAAAATAAAACTGCAACAAGCCTATGCGTCAACGAAATAGCAAACAGGAATATCAGAAGTAAAATAACGAAAAAGGGTGTAACCAACAATATCAAATTCGCTCTCTGATCTCCTCCGTAACCAAGTCAAAATTTCACAAAATTAAAAATAAAAATATCAGATAATAATAGAACAGAAGGAAAAAAAAAGGAGATGCCTTTAGCCGGAAGAGGTCAAATAAAACGAAAAAAAATAAAAAACTATGCACAACGAAATAACAAACAGGAATATCAGAAGTTTGTTAGCAGATATCTTTACAATAATAAAGCTAAAGCGGAAGCAAATTGGGTGTGTTTGGATTAGAAAGCTTCGAAATAAAAAAATCTACTTCACAAATTTCAATCAACTTTTATCTTCGTAATCACCTTTTTATCTCACATACATCACATCATAAAAAGTGCTAAAAGTGCTTAATAATTATATCAAATAAATCATCTAAATAAACTCATTTCCAAACAAACTCATTGTTTTCACTTTTTTAGATTTTTTTTTAACTCTTCACCACCAATCACTTCAACTCAACCACTAACATACATAACCAATGAAATCCATATTTAAAACACAACTGATTACAGATAATTGTTTGATTTTCATGATATTTTGTTGTATTAACTCTTCTAATTTATTACTACTAAATTTTGTTGTCAAATAATGAAAGTTCACAGCTAAAGAAATTTTTTTTTTTTATATCACTTGCATACATATCGAGTGCGTGGATTACTAGTTTGAATCGATGGAAGACAATGGATAGATCTGAAGGTACCTCTTGCAGAAGCGGTTGAGTGGGGAAAAACAAAAGAAGGACGCTGATTTCTATTGCAGCTTTGAATTCCTAAATTTCCCCTTCCTCGGACTGACATGTTTTTACAAGCCGTCTGCCACAAGGACCCTCGCCCACCGCCTAAAGTTTATGGTAAGTTGTTGGGCTCCTTCTCCTTTTTCTGGATTGGGCTTTTTGCAGGGTCAAATGGCTTTTAATCCTCGGGATTATGACTTGTTAACTGAGTTGGATCAACCTAATCTTTACGGTCGGTAAAGCACTTTCCTGATGGAGTTTGCTCCCGATATGAAAGTGAATCGATCTTGTGAATGACTCTGTCAAGTGTCAGAAAAACAATCACTTGCCTTAGCTGAACAATAGTATTTACGAGGATATGATAATGTTTTTATTTGACACAAAAGATTCTAAACATGAGTTTGACAGTAAGGAAAAAAAACTTTAAAGTCCTCTCCTGATCACTCAGTATATCAATCAAATGACAAAAAATTAATCACATAAAATAGAATTATTCTCAAGATAAAGGGGTCTTAATTACTTTTAAAAAATCCATTAACTAAGATACAAAATAAGTACTTTGCCAAAAAAATAAATAATTTTTTTTCCTCTCATTTCCATCTCTTGGTGGCTAACTAGGGGTTCGTTTGGTTGGACTGAAAATGTTTTCCTAGGGAAAATATTTTCCATCGAAGTCATTTTCTTGGAAAATTACTTCATTCCCCATAATTTTCCAGTGTTTGGTTATTTAGTGAAAAATTTTCTAATATGTATGTTGATAGGTTGCAAATGTTTTTCTACTCTCAAAACATTCATTTCATTACAAGTTATTTTTAGTTTCTATCCATTATAATCATATTATCATTTTTATAAAATATTTATTCATATTACACCATGAATTCTTAAATGGAATTATTAATGAAGCTAATGAATTGGCTTTTCGTCTTTCTTTAGAAAAAATCATTAAGGGGTGAAGGGTCTCTTTTATCAAATTGGATGCTGCAACATTTTCTTTGTTGTTTCAAATTAGTGATACTAGAAAAAATTTGATAACCTCTGCACTAGAGGCAACATCTTTCGTGAAATGAACTAAACACATTTTTTGGTTCATTTTTCATTATTGCACTAGGGCTGGGAAAGAAGAGTTAAAAGTCAAGAAAACCTAGCCAAACAGTATTCTTTATTGGTATAATATCATGTCATTATGTTGTTCCTTTGAAAAAGCAGGGAAAATAAAAAAAATTGAAACCAAAGATGTCCAAAGAAAAATTAAAGCGAAAATGTTCAGCTTTAGAAAATAAAAAGTGATAAAAGGGAGAAGAACCTAAATACAGAGAATCCTATATAAGAATATAAATCAAGATTTCAGCTCCAGAATAAAAAAACTTATTCATTGTACAGACCCTTACAAAGTGTACATGTGTCGATTTCCTACAAGTGTTGGGTTTCTTGGATTTAAGTTTGGGAAGAATTATCAGAGATGGAGCAAGAGAAGACGAAGGGACGAGATAAGAAGAGGGAGGAAAGGTGATGTGTTCAACGGCGAACCTTCTAGAGATATCTCATCTACAAGCACTTTATTTATCCTTCGATCTTATTTCTCCTAATCTGAAGAGTACTTAGCTCATTGAAGGACGAGCCTTTAAGTCAAGGAAAACAACTTCAGTAATATCTCAATGGAAGTTGTTTTCCGTTGGCGGGAGGAAATCATTTTACCTGTGAAAATATTTTCATTGCTTTAAATCTCACCAAACACTGGAAGTTAGAAAAATCTTTTTCCGGAAAATATTTTACGGCGAAACAAACAGACCCTAAGGGTTGGGCTTTTGCCCTTTATCTTACTGCCGCCGGATAGTCTCACCTTAACGCTACGACTTCCATTATTTTTATTTTTGACAGTCATAATAACCAAAAAGAATATCTTTATTTTTTTTGTTGGAAAAATGATCGGTTTCATCCTTCACATTTCACAAAAATATTCTTTTCGTCCCTCACTTTTAAACTGAAGCAATTTCGTCCTTGACATTTAAAAACTGAAATTATTACATCTCTGAACCCAAATTTCAATCTGAATCAAACCACCAATCAACCTGATTACAAATTTTGGGGGTGTAATTGGTAGATCACTTGGTTAACTCAACTTGATATTCATGTGAAATTTAATGAACCTAAAAAGAAAAAAAAATTATAACATAAAAAAGAAAGATTAATTTTTTTTACATTATGATTGTATACACTGACGGTTTTATACACCTCCATATCATTTTAATTTTAATTTAAACACCAAATTTTATATTTATGATACACATCTAGATTCGCAAGCGGATATACTAACGGTGCATGAAAATATTTATCAAAAAAAAAAAAAATCTACTATTCCAAGACAAAGAATGGCCTTTTATGTTATAATTTTTATTTTTTTTGGTTTAATAAATGTCATGTGAATATGATGAAGTTGACTGAATTATCTATCAATGCTATTTTCGAAATTTATTACTAGGTTATTGGACGGTTTGATTCAGATTGAAAATTAGGTTCAGGGATGTAATAGCTTTAATTTTTAAATGTTAGGGACGAATTTGCTTCATTTTAAAAGTGAGGGACAAAAAAAATATTTTTGCGAAATATGAGGGATGAAACAGGTCATTTTCCCTTTTTTGTTTAATGAATTTCTAAAAAATTATTCCTTAAAACTATTTTCCAATAAAATTTTATTTGGTAAGAAAGCATTTCATCTTCCTAAATACAAGTTCAAAATTAGTATTATCGTGAATAAAGGTCACAACTAGGGATGTACGCGAGCCGAGCTACTCGCGAGTAGCTTGGTCAACGGCTTGGCTCGAACTCGGTCAAACCGAGTTCGAGCCGAGTTTCGAGTAGCTCGATTGGCGTTCGAGTTCGAGTTTCGAGTCTCAAATTTTTGGCTCGAGGCTTGTCGAGTAGCTTGTCGAGCTGAGCTATTTAAAATAATATATTTATAATTTAAATAATATATATGTATTATAATTATAAAATGACTATTATGGGTATAGGTTACGGAATTTACAATATACTCTTCTTTATAATAAAATTTTATAAGGGTAAAAAAGTAATAACATAATTATAAAAAATACCTAAAAAGAAAAAATGTCTAAAAAATGCCTCAGTTTTTTGGTCGAGTCGAGTCAAAAAACTTGATTAGACTCGGCTTGATAAGGCTTGACTAAGGGTTGAGCCTTATCGAGTCGAGTTTCGAGCTTAGAGCGAGTACATCGAGTCAAGTTTCGAGTATCAATTTTTTTGACTCGATCGAGCTCGAGCCTAGGGATATATGAGTCGAGTCGAGCTCGAGTATAGCACTACTCGAGTTTGACTCGGCTCGATTACATCCCTAGTCACAACGGCATGCAAAATAAACGAAAAAAATGTTAGAAACTATCACCGGGAAGTAGAAACCATGGGGTCCTCAATGGATACTTGTATGATTTTAATGCACGTTACATTGGGAGAAAAATTCCCAACATCCAAGATCCTTTGGCTTCCCTTTGTCTAAACTGTTATTAAAACAACAGGGAATCTTACTTTCTTTTGATTCGTTTAATTTGTCTTTCATTTTGGTCATTTTTTATTCGTTTTGTTTTTGTTTTTCCTTTTGTTCTGTTTCATAAATTTAGTTTTCGAATTCATGCTTAGTTTCCAAATTATTCAACTAAAGATTCTTTCTTGTTCTTCACTAATTTTTGAAATATATTCATAAGATTTAATTCAATATGGAAATTTGCTTCAATTGTTTATTTTCTTAGATAAAATTTAAAAGCTAGCACTGCATGAGTGGCTGTTAAAACAAGAACAGAAAATGACCTTGGGAATGTAATGTAATTACTAAGGGTCTCTTATTCTATTAATATTAATCTATAATAAATATGTGTCCGCAATGTCCGTTCTCTCATATTTTTTGGAATCGGTAACAGAATATGATCTAAGGGACTTGAACTAAATTTAGTCGTGTCTATATTCTTTGTATGACTATCTTATGTACTAAGGGATTATACAACTTATTTAATGTGATGCTATGAAATAAGACAATGAATTTATAAATATACATGAAGTTAGTCAAAATTTTTATGAATTTGACTAACTAATGTCCAATTTCTTAAATGGTCATTAAATTTTAATGGGGATATTTTTCAAGTAAACTTTATACAAAAAAATAAAATCTATAACCTTTCCAAATCAATTTTTGTTCCATGAGAAACTTTACTTCTAAATCGTAACTTAAAGGTTGGTATTACGTGAATAGCCCTCAACATTACTCGGAATTATAGTTATGTTTGTAAATAGAAGCAAGTCATTAATATTTCTAACAAAGGGCATTCTCGAAAAAAAAAAATTAAATCACTAAATCATATTGGTGCTTTTAATATAGTATAGATAATTATCAGAAAAAGTGGAATTTCTTTACCACTTTCATATATATATATATGACATCCCTTAGTTCTCATATCATTTCCTCGCAAGGAATAAGGCCAAAAGAGTTTGTTTCATAGTCATAAAACCAGCTCCTCTTTTCTCTCTATCTTACAGATAGTGTTAGCTACAATGATAACTGGAAAAGATATTTATGATGTTCTTGCAGCCATAGTACCCCTATATGTTGCTATGATTCTGGCCTATGGCTCAGTTAGGTGGTGGAAAATCTTTACCCCTGATCAATGTTCAGGCATCAACCGTTTTGTTGCTGTTTTTGCCGTTCCATTACTGGGATTCCATTTCATCTCCTCAAATGATATTTATGCAATGAATTACCATTTTATTGCTGCTGATTCGTTGCAAAAAGTCGTAATTCTTGGAGCCCTTTTCGTATGGCAGGCCTTTACCAAAAATGGAAGCTTGGAATGGATGATCACTCTTTTTTCCCTTTCATCTCTCCCAAACACTCTTGTCATGGGAATCCCTCTCCTTCGAGCCATGTATGGAGATTTCTCAGGGAACCTAATGGTTCAAATTGTGGTTATGCAGAGTGTTATTTGGTACACTCTTATGCTGGTCATGTTTGAATATAGAGGAGCAAAGCTTCTCATCTCTGAGCAATTTCCTGAAACTGCAGCTTCCATCACCTCTTTTCGCGTTGAGTCGGATGTTATTTCTTTAAACGGTCGAGAGCCTTTGCAGGCAGATGCTGAGATTGGTGATGATGGAAAGCTACATGTGGTGGTTAGGAGATCAACCTCGGCTTCCATGATATCTTCATTCAATAAAGGACTACATTCATCAGCCATCACTCCCAGAGCATCAAACCTGACTGGAGTGGAGATTTATTCTGTTCAATCTTCAAGGGAGCCAACCCCGAGGGCTTCGAGTTTTAATCAGACAGATTTCTATGCTATGTTTTCAAGCAAGGCTGGGAGTGCGAGTCCTAAACATGGTTATACAAATAGTTTTGGTGGGGAAGTATTTTCATTGCATTCCTCTAAGGGTCCTACACCAAGGACATCAAATTTTGAAGAGGAGATGATGAAGATTGGGAAGAAGAAGGGAGGAAGAAGCATGAGCGGAGAGCTGTTCAATAATGGATTAGCTTCATATCCTCCTCCAAACCCAATGTTTTCAGGGCCTGCCAGTGGACCTAAGAGAAAGGAAAGTGGCAGTGCTGCAATGCCCAACAAAGAGCTTCACATGTTTGTTTGGAGCTCCAGTGCCTCTCCTGTATCTGAAGCACATACCAAAAATGCAGTTAATGGAGATAATTCAACAGACATAGGGGCCATTGATCCTACTAAGCTTCAAGAGGATGTTGCTGCTTCAAGAGGTATACCAGAAATTATTGATCTTTGAAAAATAAAACTTGCAGTGCTTTGTGTCAACTAAAATGCGTTCATGCATATTTTGATAGGAATTGGAAGTCCAGCAGGGAAAACCAATGGGGATAGAGAGATTGAGATTGAGGATGCTTCAAAGTTTCCAGCAAATGCTTCTCCTTTCTCGTGCCACAAGAAAATAGATTTCGATGATGTAGCTGAGGCTAAAAAGCATCAGATGCCTCCTGCAACGGTCATGACTAGACTGATACTCATCATGGTTTGGCGAAAGCTCATCAGGAATCCCAACACCTATTCAAGTCTTCTTGGCCTCATATGGTCTCTCATTTCATTCAGGTTTCCATTTTTCTCACCCTTTTTTTACTCTGTTGCATTATGTTTTTGCTATTGCCATTTTTTTTTTTTTTTGGTGCGTGTGTATATATTTTTTTCTCTACATGTGTTTACAACTTTTGTAGACTAGGAAACTTGTAAAAAGTTACACCTATTCTTGATGCTAAAGTGCTTGTACTGTATACTTAAACTGGTGATTTTATTGGACAGGTGGAACATTCAAATGCCTGCAATTGTTAAGGGATCAATATCCATCCTTTCTGATGCTGGCCTTGGAATGGCTATGTTCAGTCTAGGTATTTCACTTTGATCACTCTAAGAAGTTCTCTAGTATCTACAGTATCATGTCTTACATACAAAGCTGATAACTAAGCTACTTATTTCTTGAAATTGAAGGCTTATTCATGGCTTTGCAACCCAAAATCATAGCCTGTGGAAAATCCGTGGCCACATTTTCAATGGCAGTTAGGTTCTTAACTGGGCCAGCAGTAATGGCAGCAACATCTATCGCCATTGGTCTCCGCGGAGTTCTTTTACATGTGGCTATTGTCCAGGTGATTTACACTTTTCATGACACTAAAATGCCAGAACTTCATTGCAAGACCAATCAAAATAACCGTACCATTTTCTTTTGATCAATAAAGATGAATTTGAAAAATTGTCTAGCTCTTCAAATATTCATCTAGTTGTCTTTGCCTTTTTTTTTTTTTTGGATTTCATTTTTCATGCAACGATGCATTCTTAATTTGGATATTCCCAACAACCATAGCTTAACAGTGGGTATCTCATGTGCCGGGTTGGTCATTATCATTTCTTTATCACGTAATGTTTCCTATGTGAACGTCATTTCCATGATGATTACTTAGGTTGGAGATTAGGCTGAATCTCCAACTCAACTTTGATTTTCTTGACTTTGCAGGCTGCTCTTCCCCAAGGCATCGTTCCCTTCGTATTTGCAAAAGAATACAATGTCCATCCAGACATTTTGAGCACAGCGTAAGTTTTTCCCTAGTCAACTTTTACGTACAAATTGATTAGCTCATCCATTTACATGCATAGTTGAAATGTGAATCACACACCAAAACAATAAAAACAATATATTAAGTAAATTGCTACAAGTAGTAATTAGAAGATTGAAATCTTTTGCAGGGTTATCTTTGGAATGCTGGTTGCTTTACCCATCACAATACTCTACTATGTGCTTCTTGGGCTATGAGTTTTTTCAGAATGCAGAAAAGGAAAAAGATTTTGTATCGATAAATCCAAGACAGCCTTTGTGAATCAACTATCCTATGGTTATAAAATATGCCATTGGATTCAGTGCGTGACTTGGAAACTATATGCTGCCTGCCTGCCTGCATGTTACTCTGGAATACGTTATAGAAATTGCTTCATTTTTAAGTAGTTCTTCACAGCTCCAAAGGGTCCTCCTCTTCTACTCCTAATCTATTCTTCTTTTTACTTTAATTGACTAAGTTAGGTTGCTAGTTAGGCAGAAAGTATCAATGTAGTATGTCTAGATGGAATGCTTAGAACTACTGTTGTATAATTTACTGCTTATTATCAATATGGAATGCATGCTTAGAACTCTGTCAATTTTCGACGCGGCCAATCACCATTTCTTCAACCTAATCTTATCCTTAGTACAGAATCTCCATTTTCGTATAGCATAAAAATTTGTTATTTACGTCAAACTGATTCGCATGTGATCGACTTGTGTTAGAAATTTGTAACTCAGTATCCCAATCACATGCAATACACAGTTCCAACATATATATATACAACTTGATGTAAAAAAAAAAACTCAACACACCTTAAACAAAGGTGTTTGCGCCCTTTTTCTTTTGTCAATTACTAGATTTGATACCCTAAAAAAGTCAAACGAGGTGGGTTTGAGTTGAAGATACTTCAAAGAGTTCCAAATAATTGTACTGCATCCGAATTTTTTAAGGATGAAATTTAACAGTAGAAACATTTTTTATTCCGGCAATCTTGGCTTTGGTACACCGGCTAATTAAGTTCAATTCATGTGAATGCTTAAATAGGGAACAGATGAGACTGCCTTCAATGCTTGCTCAAAACTCACCTTTTGATTTTGAAATGCTTGTTTGTAGATTGTGATGTCTCTTGATCTAATTTAATGGTTTGTCATGTGCGTCAATGGATTAGGAAACTGGGGTTTAAGAGCTATGAATCTAACCCTCCAAAGTCATTTTGTTCTTAATTGTTCTCATTCGGACGCAAAATGTCAATTTGTTCAGACATGCATGTTTTCTTTGTCTAGTTGTTGGACTTGGAACACTCCTTCAAATCTATGCTCAAGATTCCATTTTACTTGGTTCCATATTCAAGAACTCAAAAGCAAGTGGAATCATTTAATTTAGTACACCTCACCAGCCTGATCGGATCTATGTAAATCATAATATGTTGGACTTGACGGTATGATGCAGTCAAAGAACGAGGGCAGATGACGACCATTAGAATTTGATATGAATATTTCTTTCAGAGTTAACTTTTCCCTAGCTAGGTCATTTGCATTTACACTGCTGGTGTAAAATGCTAGTCTACGTACATGTATTAACAAGATTGGATTAAACCATTCTCCACAGATTTCCCTTCACAATATCTCTATCATTCCAAGTTGTTCTTTTGTGACAACCGAACAAGAACTCTGGCAAGCAATTTCTCGAATTCACTGCAAATATATTGAAGGCATCCATCACCGTTTAGCGCACGATATCTTGATAAACAACCATCAGTATGTTCAGTTGCTAGCTAATTTAGGTCTTTGAATTCCGTTGATATAGTAATATAGAAGGAAGATTAATAATGTTTACCTTTCCATGACTACAACATACAAACTAAAAGATCAAAAGGCGCATAAACATTTAGAAAACAAGACCCTGATTTGACAGGAGGAAAAGGAAGAGATCGAAAAGAAAACAGAATTCCCACCGTACAAATTTCAGTTGCATGCTTTTGGCCTAGGGATAATTTCATTCTTTTTCCTTTTTTTTTTAAATTTTTTGCCAATAAAACTGTAGAACTATCACTATTTCCTCTAATTTTTATATAATCAAATATCGAACTAGTGATTTTTTTGACGAGTTAATTTTATATGTAATCCAATGTTTTTTATGATCTATGTTTTCTATTTTTTGGTATTAAAATTAACAATAAATCAAAAAATGGCCCAAAAGCACTACTAAATTATGATAATTTCACTACTCCAAAAATTCATAAATTTTAAATGAATTATTTCAACATTTTCTTTTCTATCTTATAAATCCAAATCAATAATAAAATACCATCAAAAGTATCATATCATAGTAATAAAATTATTATTATAGCTGTTTATCAAATAGTAGATATGGACATGAAAATTTGGCAACTTTTCCTTATAATTATACAAAATAATCTTATAATTGTATAGGAAAATAAATTAAAACTCATTACACAAGCACATTTTTGGGTATTTATTTAAAAAATTGACCAAGTCAATATTATTTTAAGGTTTTGTTAATTAAACTATCAAATCAAGGGAGGTAAGTATAACTTTTCAAACTATAGAAAAGCTCAGTACAACTGTCATAAACCTCAGGGGAAGTTTATGAAATTATCCCTTCGGCCTAAGTTATTACGTGCACATTGAAAGGTCAAACCTAGGCGGTCGTGCCTATGCATTTACACCGGCTAAATAGTAAATGCTCTACTCAACTCATTCACAAGCTTATGTATTCTTAATTCTCTCAAACGTAGGAGTTGTTGAAACAGAAGTACTTTTACTTTTTTGAATTTTTATTCTATTCTAAAGTTGCCAGCATATTCTGGAAATGGGATTTGAAGCTAAAGCAGATGCTTTAAATACAAAACCTAAGAATTAAGACTGTCTATTGAAATTTAAAAGAGCATTTGCGTTATCTTTGCTTTGTGTGGTGGTGCTTGACCTAATTCTAATGTTTTTCTAGCTAGCAGATTAGGGTTGTAATCTGATCGTACAATTGAATCATTAAGTGTAACATTACGCTTTTAAGAAAACTAATGATGGGTTTAAGAACAAAAATAAAACTAAGCAATGAATGAGCTTCAAATTATAACTTATCCGAATTCTTACCGTTAACCTCAGTGGCTGGAAACAGTACATGTGCTAGTGTTCCTACTTCCTCATAGATTGATCCAAAATTGAGGAGGCCAGCACATTCTTCTCCTCCTGCAGATTTCAAGAAACGCGGAAATGAACCGTTGCAGAACCCCAAAAATTCACTTCAGTTTATGCAAGTAATCAAAGCAGGTGTATTTTATTGGAGTCTAAGTTGTGATATATTGAACCTCAAACAAAGAAAAAAAAAAAAGGGATCTATATGGTTTTGTGTTATTGTTGTAACGCAAACTTCACAGCCTCACGTGGACAGCCAACAAGAGAATGCTGGTTGTTCTTTTTTTTATTCACTCAGGCTCACTTTTTTTTTATAAATAAATAGATAATGCAGTTAGTTAGCAGATAGTTGCAGAAGTGCATATGTGGATTTTCTTTGATTTCCTGCCATCTCTGGGAAAATGAACAAGACTTGCTCTAGTCCCGGCAGAGGACAATATGCAACTATTGACAGCAAATGCAAGTGATCTTCTGGTTCGGTGCCTTTTTATGGTACTTGAAACTTTTTTACTTTTCCCACCGTCAACTCACCAGTTCTGATCATTGTCGATCTGTCTGGATCAGGTTGGCAATACAGGCACTACTGCTTGTCAGAGGAGACAGAAAAAAGTAGTACCATCTTCTGCTTCCAAGGCAGTGATTGATAATGAAAGTGATTAATTAGCTGCCATGAACTTGACATCGACTATCACCAGCAAAAGACATAACATGGTCTCGTTATCATCATAAAATTTAAGCATGATAATATCTAGCCAACAGAATAATTCGAAACAAAAGCATACCAACAATATCCTTTGAATCAGACAATGATTCATGGAAGATGTTATCAGTCACCATCAGTTTCTCTTCAGAAATGAGGTGCACCACCAATCATTGGTTAGGATACGCGAATGGCCCAAGTAATTGAGCCCATCCTACTTGGAAAACACACCTCAAGTTTATGGTGCGCCGCATTTCAAACATGGCAGAAATCGTTGCAAAATCAAGACCGTCACAACAGGACTCAAATACAATTAAGATTTAAGAAAAGAAAGGGAAAGAAAATGTTGTAATTTAGTCCAAGAAGGCCTCAAAGCTACATGTACACATATTGTGATCCTTTGAAGTAATCAAAGAGCATATACAAACCACCCTCCCGAGAGGCTTCCCCATATGACAACCATTGCATGCTGTCCAATGAAATAAGGGTATTACATGGTTAGCTGTCAAAAGAAAAAAAAAAATCACAAGGCAATTCTACTCCTGATAATGTGTAGGGCTCCATGTTTGTATAGAGGGAAAAAAAAAATCATCTCCAGGGTTTGCTAAATCTCTTCTGGTTAGTATACAGGTTTAGACATGTTCCTCGCCATAGGTTTCCTCATGGCCATCTCCGTTTTCTTTGCTCAGCTTAGATTTTGGTAACAAGAATGAAGACTGTCTGGAAGACGTTATCACTGATTGTTGCTGGGAATGTAAATTAAGGTATGTGTAGAAAGACATACCCCCAAGAGCAAACATTGCTCCCAAAATACTAGTAAGTCCTGGGTTAGAGCCAAATATGAGGAAGCCACCAAGAAGAATAACACATGTTTTGAACTGTCCAAGGACCACATGGGTGGTTGCAGAAGTAGCCCTGTGTTAGTGTTGGGAGAGGAAGAACGCACAATTAGTCACAAATAACACATATGTCCAAACAAGTAAACCACATGTTTTTGTTTTTTCAACCAAAGCTAAAGCCAAAGCCAAACAACAAATCTAATAAGAAATTTTAACAGCTAAAGCCTGATAAAAGTTTTATCGTCGCCTTAAACTGTGTCAGCTAAAGCAGTCAAATTGTAGGAGGAGTTTGCAGAAGTAAAATCAAAACTATAAGCATCACTTACCCAAGTGCCAAGGCACCTGACCACTGAAGCAAGAAACCAAGAAAAGCAGAACCACCAATAATTGCAGAATTATGAAAGTTCCAATTAAAGGAAAGGACCCCAGGTGGATCAAGTGAAGGCATCATCATCAGCAAAAAGAACAAAGTGATAGGTGTCGTCTTCCACATCAACCTGCACATTTATCTTATCTGAAAATATATTCTTATAATAGATTGTCGAAGAACAAACACAAAGAATTTTTTTTAAAAAAAAAATTCCAAGGCCCTAGGTTTTTGAAAATTTTTGCCACAGAAATGAAGAAACCAATTCAACATAGAGATTATGATAATTTTTTCTTTGGTAACAGCAAACAATGATTACAGCTCAAGAGCTGATCGTGATACAAATAAAAGAAGAAACAGAACTTGAAACCTTCTAACAACTTCAGAATAAAAACCAAAGCAAAGTAAGATTATTTTGGCCAATGATGTTCACAAGTAATTACTTTTGCACAGAGAAATTTTGGACACTAATGACAAACCAAATCTCATGAAAATTTAATTTGTTTGGATGAAAAGCAACAATTATAACCGCTTGAAACAAACAATCCTAAAGTTCAACACAAAGAAAACAAAGAAAAAGAAAAAGAGACTAAACAGAGATTTAGCAGGATTATGTAGCATACGCCATAGCAGTCCAGTTCTCCTGTTGCTGAAGATTGGACCAAAGTATCTTATTGATTGCACTAGGTATTATCCACGCCAATGCAACACAAGCACCAAAAAGATGAAATTGAAGATCGGTCACGGTTGCAACAGAAACGCCAATAGAAACTACAGCAAGTGCAAGAACCTGGCGAGAAAATCAAGAACTAAAACCTCAGCAAAAGATATGGAAAAAAGTTTTCTAGGTAATACAAGTGTACGAGCACATGATGCATCCAATGCAAGTGGCTACAACTTCTTCTTGTAATAAAGGTGAGAAAAAGCTACATGCCATCTCAAGTGCCTCCAAAACAAAACTGAGATGATGCTGACAAACTCCACAATGTAATTGAATGTTAAAGCTCACAATTAAGATAAATCTGAATTGCAATCAAAATAACCAGAGGAAAAAGTTCAAAATTACTTAATTGACGTAAAAGGCATAGAGAGAACGAAAGGACTTGATAAAAGCAAATTGATATAAACTCTAATTTAACTGAATCTAGGAAAATTGTTTGCAAGTTCACCAAAAAAATGCAGACGTTACTTAAACATCATGAATGAACTCTTGCACATCAAAGGTCATTAACATATAACTCTAGCCAAGGGAATCCTCAAAGGTGGGAGCAATGACTCGTGCAAACAAGTAAAATATGGTCTGATGACAATCAGCAACATTTTGGTTCTTTTGAATCATTATGTTTGTGAAAAAAGAATATTTCTACAATGCATATCCGTAAAGTAGAGTTGAACTGCAAGTAGGAGTTATCAATCTAAAGAAAGCTCAAACTTCCTTTCGATCACTGTTTTAGAATTGCAAGTAAACACATTGCAATCTTCAATTCCCTTTGGAAGCAAATACATCACATTCTAAAGTCATACATTTTCATGTTCAAAATTTTAGGTCTTGGTTTTTAATGTCCAGCCTCAACAAATTCATTTGCTAAACAAGCAATTTAGTTGTTTCACATTTTATCAGCATTCTAAGTGAAAAACTGTTTAGTCTTCTCCATTTCAAATGCACACAATTAGCATTTTTCTAAACTAAAATCCTGAAAGAGAACCCAGGACTACGTTTGGTCCTATCGAAGGACTACATTATAGCAACAAGAATCTACCTTCAAGAAAGAGATCCTTTTGCTGAAGAGTATGAACTCAGCTAACACAATTGCTGGTGTGACTGCAATCTTAGCCATCTGATAAAACCCAACACTGAAAATATGCATTTTGATTAAGACTTAAACAAGTGAAAGGCATGATTACTGAGAAAGTAGATAATATATATTGCAACCTTACCTATTATACTTCAAGCTAACATTTGCAAGACCAGTTGAGAGGGACATAACAATACCAAGAGACAATAGGGAAGAATATTTAGTTGACTTTGGTGGTGAAGATAGAGAAAGAATGGATAAGGCCTTCAGAACAGCCATGATCAACCAACTACATATGTAGTGTATAAAGCTTAGAAAAATTGGATAATTAAATCCAACTTTAACAAGCACCTGTAAAATTCATCAGACAAAAATGTAAAAATAATAACCAAAAATATATTGGAATTGTACATCAATCTGATTCATGGGAGAGGAAGAGTTGACCAACCAACTTGTTCATCAAAATTATACTGACAGACACCAAAAAGTTAAATGCAAGAGCAACAGGAGGCCCAAGTGATGTCTGCTGACGCTTCCCACCTCCTAACGACCTTAACTTGCTAAATAAAGAGGATCGCACTTCCTCCAATGCTCTTCCTACATATGTTGCAATCAATGTACATTTATATGAGAAATTTTCAACAAAAAAAAAATCTCATAACAACCATACAAAAGTGCAAATTTTTGGATTAGTAAAGAGGCTTAGAAAGATGCCCTGTGGAAACTATGGTTCTGACCAGCTATGAATTTAGGTCTAAGAGTAATTTTCACAGATAAACTATCAAAGCATAGAGTATACATAGTTCTTATTGCAGCTAGGAACTAAAATCAGGAATGATTAAGCAAATTTCAGCTAACTACTAGCATCAACCAAAGAACACATAAGTTTCACAAGAATTTCTAAACAGGTTCTTCTCTGAAAAAGGAAAACAGATATTCCTTCACATAATATTTACATAGTTGATTAGAAAACAGAAAAGGAGGGGGTCAAGTTCTTAAAGTCCATTTCAACTACATGTCTCACATTTTCAGTCCACAAATAGCTAGTAGTAGTGATGCATCAGCATCAGTAAGAACTCACTCTTACTGAGTAGCATACAATATGTTGACAATGAGACCTCCCACCTCAACCACGGAAAAATATAAATAATAAATAAGTAATAAATAAAATAAATCAGAAAAAAATGCTGAAATAGTTGCTAGGCCTTAATTGAGTAGCACACGATATGTTGACAGTGAAACTCCCCACCCAACCATCCTGATCAAACTTGTATTTTCTTAAACAACGAAAAAGTTACATATGTTAACAATTAACCCCGCTAACACAAAAGTCTAGCAACTATCTCAGACGAAAATGAAGCACCAAGTGAAGATGAAAAACTTTTAAATATGCATGTCAAATGGATGAAGCAAATTATAATAGTTGCATTCCCAAAACTATGAATGGTTTCATCTAACTTCAATACAGTAAAAACTAGCCGTTTCATACAATTCATCCTGTGACCTGAAGTTACCACATAAAATTGGTTCTCAAAAGAGATGAAAATGGCATAAAATTGGTTCACTTTTTGAAGCCTCGTCTTCGAACTATACTACTAAATGAACATTGCTTTAGTCAATCAATATCTTCGCTCAAAGCAAACTCATTTCCTAACGTGCTTATTAACCAAGCAGCATAACTTTCAACACGCCAAAAAAATGGAGCTCTTTTACTCATTTTCTTGAAGATCAGTCATATTAATTTAATCATAGAAATTTTTTTTTCTCCAATTAGTAAGTAGATGTTAAGTGCTAACTGCAATGCCCATATAAAACAAAACTTCTGAAAAAACGCGAAAAGAAAAGAAGAAAAGAGGAAAGAAGAAAGCTTTGATTTTTATTTTTTAATTTTTCATTCTAATCTTTGCTAAAACAGAGCATATTGGCAAAAACCCGTAGAGTCAAGTCAAAGAAAAATGACAAAGACTGCATACTCGCAATCAGAAATGCAAGCAAAAGAAACCAGAAACAGAGAATCTCTTCAAAAAAAAAATTTATATATATATATAAATCAAAAGAAAGGAAAAGAAAAGGGAGTGAAGTAGAAGAGTACCTCTTTCACCAGCGTCACTGTCCTTGCGCTTGAGAATTTTTCTGACATCTTTTCTGATCAGAAAGCCCAGCATTTCTCCCCCCCCACTGATGTAATGCAGATTCACAGCATTCGATTTTTCAGAGCTTTTCTTCTTTGGTGCTTGTTATACAATTATTATATTCAGATGGGAATAAACCAAGAAGGGGAAAAACAACGAGAGGATACAAAGTAGCTTCTAATAGTACTACTACTACTACTAAACATCCATTCTAGATTATATTCTACTATACTGAAAAGAAGAACTGAAAATGCGTAAAAGGGTGTGCGTCTGAAAGTAAAGGGCTGCTAAAAGATAAGAGCTTGGAGAGAAAAATGAGTAGCGACGAGAGGATTTGGCGGAGAGATTTGGGGGAAGTGATTGGTACAACAGATGAAGCGTGAAGTACAAGTCGCACTAAAGATGACGGATGAGTTTAGATTTGAGAAAAATGAGGAAATCACGGGACAGAAAGATGGACCTCATCACTCAGCACCGACCGACACTTAAATCAGACTAAATTCAGAGAGAAAGAGAGAGAGAGAGAGTGTGTGCGTGTGAGGAGTCAGGAGTGTAGTGTAAGTGTAGTGGTAGTTTACGGCTTTACCTTTGCCTAGTAGTGGGGGAGACTGAGAGTCCAAGTTGCAGTCAGCGGCTTAAGTTTAATTAAGGTAGTTTGTTACAAGCAGACAATGGTTGATACCCACACAGGCTTCAACTCTACACTACTCTTGGGGCTGCCAACTGGACTTTCGTTCCAAGCAATGTGGACCACCCACATTTCTGGTTCCTTGTACATTTCGTCCATTTTCTTTTCTTTTCTTTTAAGGGATATTTTCTTTTCTTTTTAAGGGATAACTCTGTTTGGATACTGAATATTATTTAAAATAATTACTGTAATATTTTTTTATAATATGATGTATGTGAGATAAAAATATGATTAAAAATATAAAAGTATGAGTTGAAAAATATGTTTATGATACAAACGAAATATTATTTAAAAAAATGGAATATCCAAACAATATTTTAACCGAGTTTCAAACCTATAAGTAACCCAATGGGTGTTAAGAGTTAACTTTGGTGCGAATTAGTAGAATCTAACCTCTTCGTTTTGATGTTCTGCATTAGTGAAAGAACTGAAATTGATTTTTCTCACGTTAGGTCTATATATATGTACATATTTTTTTTTTTGTAATTGGTCAGTTGGTAATTATTGATGTTCTCTGAGTCAGCAAAATGGAGGACAGACATGGAACCGAGTCAACAAATTACACCTTGAAAGAAAGATTTTATTACCAATGTCGATGAACGCCGGACCCCCTCATATTTGAGCATTTAAACCCTAACCCCCCCCCCCCCTCCCTCCAAAACAAACACAAAAACACAAAAAAAGGGTCATCATTTAAGTAAACAAGTTCTTTTGATTGGTGATTACTTTACCTTACCCTACACATTCACATATGGGGGATTCCATTCCAAGCATAGATAATCATAGAATAGATAAGAACCAAGGAAGAATATATAGTTGATTGACTCAAAGAAAGGTCTTTTGTGCTTATCATCACATCCTACATTAAGCCACCAAATTTATCTTTTCAAGATAATACCATATCCCATCTTGACCTTCGATTTTTCTGCTTCGGGTAGTAAGTATTTTATTCAGTAAACCGTTTGAAAGTTTTTACTATGCAAAGTTTTAGAAATAATGGTTGGAGGCGTTGTTCATGAAATTATTGGAGTCATATAGCCTATAGGCGGATCAACAATAGATTACGCAAACGGAGAGGCATTGGACAACTGTAGGGCTGTCCGTTCCCGCTAATCATAGCTCAATCAAAGGAGGAAAAAAAAGAAAAGAAAAGGGAGTCACGTTATAAAAGGTTATCAAAGGTGGACAATCAAGAGGAGGGGTCGATTGGCTTATGTGATAAGAGGAATGAATTGTAAATAAAAAATTTAAAATTTAAAATCTCTCACTTATTATTTAAAAAAAAAAAAAGACGGAGGACTATCAAGTACTTCTAATATTGCCTCACATCACAATGCTTTTTTTTTTTTTTTTGAGGGAACACATCACAATGGATTTCAAGAATCTTATTTGTCTAAGAATTTATTGCTTTTCCGGACAATATAAATGGACCACTGCAAAATGGACGAAATCAGCAGAAGATAGTTTCCCTTTTTGATTTGAGTTGAAGATGGGTTCGGGTACAAGCAGCAATTTCATGATTTACTGAGCCATTGTGGGGGTAGGGAGGTAGATGGGCGATGGCGATGACACACCAAGCAAAGAATTGTAAAGACTCAATTGCATGAGGAGTCAACAACAGATGCATGTGATGATGTGAAGCCTGACAAACTGAATCCATTAACTGTGATCCTCAGTGCAGTCTGTGGTGTTCAAGAATCGGTGAGTCTCAAGCATCACGGGAAGAAGAGCCGATATGAGCAATAAAACAAAATTGAGGTACCATTTCTGACATTTTGGGACAAATGTCACTCGACAGTGATCAAATTATACTTTTGTCTTGAAAACAAAAAAGAAAAAATTAGCAGGGGAGGGGATGATATTTACGAAGCAGGGACCTCAAATTGTACTTGACCATCTCATCTAGATCTAGTGCTCAATAAAATTTGGCTGCCCCACGTCTCATGCACCATCTAACCATTATCTTCCCACGGATACAAATTCAGGAAGCAGCCACCTCATAGCATCAACAGCTCAAAAAGTGCTGCTGATCATGAGTTAAAATTTTGGGAAGCTGAGGTGAAGTTGTTTTTGACCTCCACCTTTTTGACTGGCTTTTTTTTCAGCTTATATCCGAAGCCGCTTGTGTAAATTACAGAATCTAGCTTGTTTTCATTTGCACGCTAAAGACTATTGTACATGGCTGTTGGTACATGATTCTCCATCCATAAAGGTGTCACCAGGTGATCGTAACCAGCCATATTGACAGGGATAACAAAACTCTATCTCGGAGGGGCGTCTATGGTTCCCAGTTTTCTAAGCCCCGCGAGAGAATTTCTGGCTCAATTTCTTTACACGAAAAATATCAAGTGTACAAAGCATAAAGGGTGTCAATAATGTTTCATCAAAGAACCTTGTCCAGTAACTAAAGTTGCATAAATTAGTTCATTCCAGGCGTCGGGTACCCCAGGAAGACACCAATGGCTGCAATCTTGCCTTTTGGCGGAGACCTTTCGTCCACCAGTGACATTCTTACCATACACGGATGGGTGGCCATCTTTCCTAAAGTTTGTTAATCTCGTTATATTCAGGAGACACACCGGGACTTTCATTTCCTGGATCACTTCCTCCACTATCTTCATTTTTAAGGGGTAGCTATCTAGGATACTCCCAGTTACAACAGGTTCCGTCTCCCGTATACATGTTCCACCAGAATCCCAATCTCCGCCTCTGTAAAACGAAAATGATGCCTAAAAAGTTAAATCGTTGTTATCTCTCTAACGCGTTGAAAGGATATGAACATTCTGTATGAATTATTTCGAAACTGCAGTTTACGTTTAAGGACCGAATTACTTTCATGCAGTTCTTCTATTTTATTGTTTTCTTTTCTCTTTTGCTTTCTGCAAAGAAATGAAGCTACTTGTACTTGAAAAATATAGAAGAGGAGAACCCAAAGAAAACAGAAACAGGGAGTACAAATGAAAATAATACTGATGCGGCCAAGTTTGCAGAAGTGGAGAAACCAACAACCTGACGGTAAAAATAAAAATGACAAGATTGATGCAGCCAAGTGAGTCAGCTACTATTAAGCCCAGCCTTAAAATTCGATCCTAAGATGTTTCTGTGGCAGCAAAGAATTAAGTAAATTTGGGAGAGAGAGAGAATAAATCAGTAGTGAAAGGAGGCTCTCCTTAAATAGTCTCTATCCTATTTGACAAACCTATGCAAGTGTGAAAGGCTTTCTAGAAATGGTTTTAAGTTTTGAGTACCTGAAATGAGCGGATGAGTACCCACGATAAAAGATCAGCTTTCCTCTCTTCATGTTATTGTCAACCCACTTTGACCATGTCTTTATAGCTCTTCTATAAGCCTCCACAGCATCAAATTTAGGATAGATGTAGTTCCCCTCTTTGTAATAATTTTGCCTACGTAATATCAACAGACATCAGCTGCATGTCTAAAGCTCCAAATTGTCTACGCTTATTCAGCAGAAGAGGTTGTGTGTTGTTTCATGTAGGACGAATGCACTTAATTACCCAGCTAAACTACACTTGAAACATCTTTCAAGTTCCATGACCTTGTCCACTACTATGTGTAGCAAACTATGAGCTAATCGCATTGTAATTATGGTATCACTCTATATACACTCAGTATGGAAGTTTCTGATGCCATCATACATGGCATACTCCTATTCCTCTAAGCTTTGCATGTGAAGTCACGATGAGAGCTCCGTACAGTTTTAAACGCTTAAAAGAAGCAAAAGAAAGAAAACAGATGAGAGTTCAGAAAGAACAGATGACAGACTAGAATGATACAGATGTTGACTTACCCTCTAGCAGTCTTCCCATGAGTCCACCAATGAGCAGTATTGAAGACAAGAATGTCAGCTCGCTTCCATCGGCCAGCTGACTTGTCTATGCGGTCTATTGACAGAGTTGGATTTGAGTTTCCTTGTGCATTGATACGAATTCCTTCCTTGACAAGGAAATGAGATCGTACAAATTCCACTGTGCAGTTATAGTCCTGCCCATCGATTTCATGAGTGTGCCTATTAATCAGTACTATCTACATGACGTATTCTTTTATAAAGATCAAGACAGAAGAAAAAAAAAAAAGGGAAAAATGTTAAAGAAGCATGTGCTAGAAATGCAACAGACAAATGCTACATGAGGAGCTCCAACAAACATATATTGCGGCACCTTTTTTTCTCCTTTTTTATTTTTTGTGTTGGTAATCCAATAAACATTATTTGGATCAAAATCATTTATACAGGCTAAAATTTCAGATAGGCATTCCAGTTAGTAATTACAGATTCTGAAAGGGATTCTCCACCAATTACTGGCATTTCACAGATCATGAAACACAATTGTCCTTTAGGGCATGGCATCTCTTTCAAACAAAAAGCAAAATGATCCTTATTCAATCAGCCATGTTTATGATCAGAACTGCAAGATCACGGAACTAACCTCAAATTTGAAGATGTAATAGCCTCTCCCCTTTGTTATTTTGTATCCATGAACTTCATACATTTTGCTTTTATTATGTAAGCCTTCACGCAAAATGCAAAGAAGTGATTCAAATTGGTTTCTGTTCATGGAGTCACCAACCAGCATCAGCCTCTTTCCTCTTAATCTAACCAAAAAATCTGTTGCATTAAATCTGCAAAGAGGACCAGTCAGATGTCTGTCTCAAAAGATTTCGAATGTAAATTTATAGCTCATTTGAAGATAAAAACTTCAAAACCAACTATTAAGAAACTGGTCAGTAATCAAGAAATAGTTGAGAAATAGATTGATTCCTTGCCAATAACCAAAGAGCCGCAAAAATGTATAGAGTGTTTCACTCTTTCTTTCGGTTCTTATCTGCGCTCTTAAGGGTACAAGTGCAACAGATTTTCTGAGGCGTCAGAAAGATTTTTTTTTCGTTACTATTTGGTTCTTCTAGCAGAACTATTCATTTTCTTATAGGTGTAACTTCTCTTTTTTCTCTAAATAAATTCTGTCTTTTTGTCTCAAAAAAACATAAAAGATGTTCAGTTCCCAATATCTCCTGCATTCTGCTAGAAAAATAAATTTGACTATCCTATAAACCAAAAAGATAGTTTATCTTTTTGAAAAAATGTCATAGGAGCTATTGAATGCATTTTAGACAAGTTTATGAAAATTGACATTCAGATTAGGAAACCAAATGAAGGCAAGTAATGAGAGGTGGACACAAACTATTAAAGCACAATGCAAAGGTTTGGTTTTCAATCCATTGTGATTAATAACTTATGGTTGTTTGTGCTGAAATCATACGGCATAAGTATGGGCTCTTTAGAAGTAATGATTGGTGCTTAATCAGTGAAGACAACCTGGAAATTGCAAGCAGATCTGATAAGCCAAAACTCTCAACCAAAATAAAAGGGAAACTATTTAGGTAATTTTCCATAATGCCAATCATCAAGAGTAAAAGCACATGAAGTAGGGATAATATCAATTCTTACAGAGATTTTAAAAGGCTGGATTCAAATTCTTACAAGACTTGTAAGTATGATTGATGACAATATCATGCTGTTAAAGCAGAAAAAGCATACAAAATGGTAAGATCACATGAGAGGAGAATGAGAAAAAGAAAATAAAATCATCTCCTCATCACAAGGATTGGACTATGCTAAAAGACCTCAACTCTACTAGGACGTCTTCCAAATTTAAAAGTCAACCCCATAACCCTGTCTCTTGGCTTTATTTTGTGGCCAACTCTCTTGGATTCATTACCTCATTTGAGTAACTTCTGATATTGCACTAACTCTGCCTGCAATTGTATTCAATCAGCTTTTCTTTGCAGAAACTATTATTTCATACCTTTGACGAGTGAATTTGTCAATTTTAATTTTTGATATCCAAACTATCCCAGCCGATACTCCTATGATTTTCCCCCCTACAATTACTACTGTATCTGTCTCGAGATAAAATATTTCTTCTATTTCTACTGTTTTCAGTTGCTCCCTCCTTCAGTAACCTAACATTTTTATACTTGACCTGCGCCAACACAGTATCAGTAAGACCTGAATTTAACCAGATAGACATCATTCTCAGAAATTGTTTTTCATGTTAGATGTTTGGGAACAACCACAAAATACAAGTAAATTTTCCAATAGAATTTTGGAATCCACTCCAGACAACCGTAACAATCTTCTATATAATGCTGCCAGCCTAGAAAACGGCACAAAATCAACCATGTCTGGATACATTCCAGCTTCTTTCACCAGGATAGGCACTTCTTCACATTCTTCTTCAGAGTTTAATTTACGTAACCTTTGATCTTGCAGAATATGTAGTTTGTTAAATAGCTTTAACTATTTTTTGACTGTAATGTCTGACACATCTGTCCTCCATAATATGATAAACTAATATCAATAATGACCACGTGACTCAAAATTAACCAAATTAATACCAAGTTGTTCCACTTAGGCAAACCAATTTACAATGTTAACCTATACAAACATATGCAACTAGAAAAATCGAATTTTGATGAGCAGAATAGAATTATTGCCACCATCCTCAAGAGGGCTATAATAATCAGGAAAATCTAGTGTAAGAATGAAATCTAACCTTGGCAAATCACATCCATCTGGCTTCCATCTCCACTTTAAATACTCAGAGTCTGGCCTTCCATTACTTTGACAATCAAAAGCCTCATCAACGTAAGGACAAGATCCTGGTCTATATATTGGGTACTGCTCATCTTTCACCCATTTTCCCTTGTAAAAATCACAACCTTTCCACAATGCAAAATCTTCACTATAAATTTCAGAAACTGGCCCTTCTTTTTCCCTTTTTGTGTTGCTTAAATCATCATCAGATTGAGAACTTGAAGTGGAGTCCTTTCTGACTTCATTATCATTTCCAGAATCCGATGAAAAGAGTCCCTCAGAAGATGTCTCCTTACCGTCAACCGGTGCTTCTTTTCCGGTGTCCTTGTCACCAAAATCAGATTTTGAGGATGTAGGGTGCTCCTTAGTTGTTGATTTCTCATGAAATTCACCATCAAGATTCGATTTTGATGAAGCAGGTGCATCCAAAGAAGCATCATTACCATCAGCAAGCGATAAATTTGCACTAGTTTCATCCTCAAGATTCACTTTTGATGAAATGGGATTCTCAGGAGACGTATTTAGGCCATTTTTACCAATCAAAGCTACTGCATTATCATCAAGTTCAGGATCTGCTGAAATGAGTGTCTCGGTAGATCTTAAAGGTAAATTCAGGGAAGAGGGAGGACGGGTTTGTACAAACAGATCTCTGTAGATTGACAACTGGGGTTCAAGAGCGTCCCTGCTGAGGATGAATAAGGTGAAGAGAAACAAAAGCAGCAATATAAAAATTCTAAGAGTGCGCTGATTTTTCTTCTGGGAAGAAGTGGAGGCAGTTGCCATTTGGGGAAAGCATGTTCTGGTCTATTAGCATTTGATTCCTCTATTTTTCTGTTTTGTTTTGTCACAGTGAAGGAATGGGGAATGGGGAATGAATGAGCAGTTGCCAGCATTTGCCATTTTGCTAATAGATCCTCCCACGCCCTTTTAAAATTCACACAGGAGCAGAGGGAGTTGGACTTTGTGCAAATTAAGAAGCCTGCAGAGGGCTAAAATGACAAAAACGTCACATCTCTGTAATTTGGTGATTTATTTAGCCATTAAACATAATTCAAGAATTTTGCTACACTAAACAACATCTGTTTAACTAAATGTCAGAAAAGGAGAAAAGCCGACATTTACCAATCTTATCTGCAGGCTACCATATTACTAACTTAATCCTGGTTTTTGGTCCATCATTGTTTTTGATGGTGATATCATGTGCATTCATTAAATATACTTATAAAATAGGACAATCAATTAAAGTCGTTAGTCTACCAATTTGATTCCATGCAAGTATATTTCCTTTCTTATGAAGTATTTATATATTTTGTCTTACGAGGGAAGAGGTTGTCAAATGGCAATTTCTGTTTTCTTTGGATACCAATGTTGAAGTACTGTGCTACTAATAGCAGCATCAATGTTAGTATTATTTGTGTAGCAATGAGAACAGTAGTAGAGTATTAGCTCTTCAAATCAATTCCATGCCAGAATCACCTACGGCGTCCGAAAAGGCAACAGCAGACTCAAAAAGTGTCGATGAGGAAAAACGATTAACTAATTAACTGCGATTATGCATCCCAAGTGTAAATACTGCAAGCATGAAATAAAAAGTCTCCCGGCTTATTATCATATAGTGCCTAAGTTTTAAGAGGTGGTATGAAGGAGATTTTCTCTGGAGCAATAATGTCATTTTTAGACTTTGTTCAATCCTCCCTCGTCAACCGTTCCACAGCAATTTTGTTGCTTGCATGATTAGAGAATAATTTGTACGGTGTATGTGCTTAAATCTTTGAGATCGCTTATATTACGAGTAATTTTAATGATGTATGACAAAAAATTATATATTTTTTTAGGTCGTATAGAAGGAATTAAAATTTTATACTGCTTTAGAGAATTAAAATCAAGTTAATCCTTATTTATTTATTTTTTTTATCGAATACGACATAAGACACACACACCCAACTAATTAAATTTGACTGAGGGTCAAAGCTAAGAGGACCTAAAAGGTAACCTAAGGGGGATCCATAGAGCTTACCTATCCAGCCAATTGGTAACTGGAAGGCAAACCTGTGGACCTTAAGTCCAGGTTAAAGAACCCACATCCTAGCGATGTGAGACGGATGCCCATCGAATACGACATAAGACACACACACCCAATCAATTAAATTTGACTGAGGGTTAAAGCTAAGAGGACCTAAGAGGTAACCTAAGGGGACCCACAAAGCTCTTACTTTAACCGAAACAGAAAAAAAAAAAAAACATCCATACATACACATGTATCGTGCATAATTATATATATATATATGTGTATGCGCATCCACAATATATTAATAAAAGGCTAAGCAGGTCGCCTCGTACCCCGCTCCCTTGTGAAATCTGCAATTTTGATGTTCAATATGGATTACAATGCAATTCGGATCCACTTCCCTAATATTGAACTTTTGAACAGTAGCCACTTTGCAATGTCAGGGAAGGATAGATGCTGAAAATAGGGATGGCGATAGGGCGGGATGAAACGGAAGAATCCTTCCCGTCTCATCCCTTTGGTCACTCAAAAATTCCTCCACTCCCCCATTCCATCTCATTAGACCCGCCAGTGCTCTTGCCCGGCTCCATTATTATTTTTATTTTTATATTGGACTGTATTTTTATATATATCTATATAACACTAATAAATAATCTAATAATTATTCTTTTGAATTTTTAGTAAAAAAATTTAGCGTGAGATAGATTTAAAAGTCATTTTCATCTTATGAATCCATTTCTATAAAATTTGATATTATATAAAATTTGAATCAATTATCGTTATTTTTTTATAAACAACATGCCACAAAAAAAAGAGTTAACTAACATAACGAGATTATCATTTAATCACACAAAATTAACAACAAACATTATACTATATTATCACAAGAAAATATCATATTATCAATTTCATATTATATGTATATAATTATATTATGTTATGTATTGTTATATTTGATATATATAATATTAAAATTATAACCAGGAGATACCAAGGGAAGGGAAATAGAAGCGTTGGGGTGGTAGGGGAAGGGGGGTGGAGGAGAAGGGAAAGGAGGAGAGATACCAAGGGAAGGGAATAGAAGCGTTGGGGTGGTAAGGGAAGGGGGGTGGAGGAGAAGGGAAAGGAGGAGAGACGGGGAGAGAAAGAGAAAAAATAGAGGAAAGGGTGAGATGGCGAAGGAGGTGGCGGTTAGTGGTGGTAGCAATTGGGAGGGAAAAATGACCCTCCAATGAAGAGGGAGAAATGCACTTTAATAATTGTTAAAAACATTTTAATGATCTGAAATTCTAAGCTATACCCTAATTCGTAGTAGTGACAGGAGTCAAATTCATCTAAACTTTTTTCTAGAAAAAAAAAATAAAAGAAGCATTTCATTTTCTTTAGTACGGTGGTTGAAGGGGTCGTCAGATGTCTGTAAGACAAACATGGCAATGAATGACATCGAAAGTTGATAAAGCTCAAATTTTATTTTCAAAAAAATATAGGTCATGTTAAAGAAAATAATCAAAGTAAATGCATGTTTACACTAAAAATCTCTTAAACATAGAGCGTATTAAATATCTATTAAAATCATTATTATATACAATATAATTATCCAACTCTCTCACTCATGGACTAGAATTAACACAAAATTTAACCACAAAAAGCTAGTTTTTAAATAAATTTTGTTTGCATAAATGACACAAATTATATGAAAGATGTAGTAAGAATTTTATTATTCTTCAGTAAGACCAAATTGATCTGGACTAAAAAATGGTTAATTGGTTTTCTTGAAGGTATAACAATGCAGCAGTAACTATGGCGGAGGTTTTGACTCTGGAATTCTCATAGTGGATTCCTACTTTAAAGCGTTTAATTAATCATGTTGACACCTTTGTCAGTCAATTTGAGCTGTTCGAACTGCCTTCAAACGTCCATCAGACTATATATGAAATTATTGTGAGTGGATGAAACTATCTCCGAATCTCAATGAAATTATGAAATTATTGGAGAGTTTCATGTACGTTCTATTGCTTAGGACATCATAGATAATTTAAGGTAATAGTTGATAATTGGAAGTGAAGAAAAGGATGGATACTCTTAGGTAGCACGGTAAGGAATCAAATTCAAGATGTTCTCTTGAAAAACCGATGCAGTGGTTGAAGAATATAATGCCAAGGGATTTGTTGACGCAGGTTACGACGTTTTGCCTGATTCATTTGACTCAGATTTGTTTGAGTTTATGGGACAACTCAATACTAAATTTGAGGTTATTACTTATTACTACAAGATTTATAGACCAAATTCACACGACCAAAATTAATTGGACCACATCATCGACATCGATCCAGCATTTGCAATAGTCCCTCTTGCCGAGCCCATTGTTGAGATAGCCCCTGTTGTCGAGCCCATTGTTGAGATAATTGCCTAGGTAGAACCGCCTATTTCAGACTTACAATGTAATACACCACTCCGCACTTTCTCTGTTGTGTAAATTGAAAGTTTGAATTTCAGAAATCTCCAATAGTGCCATTTTATTGCCTTATTTTAAAAAAAAAAATGTAAGTATGATAATCAAATATTAAAAATAAGGACAAAAAGTATGAAGATCTACTTGTTTTAAAGAGGCCAAAATATAGTTGCTGTAACTATAAGCAATATGCTTTTCTAAAGTACAAATAAATAATAAAAATTTATTTAACACGTTTTCAAATTATAAAATAATTTTTTCCTGTAGAGTTTGTCTATTTGGTACTTTAAGGTCATATAATAAGAAATAACTATGACATTACTATTATTATTTGTTTTTGGCAAGAACGTAGATTTCTTTTATAAAAGAAGTGCTACAATTCAGGAAGATAGCTATGATTTTAAAACTTCTATATTGCTCATCTTTATTTATTCATATGCTTATTGCATGCCCTTAGATTACCAAATGAGAAAACCTTTTCTTTTTATGTAAAATGTTTTGAGCAAATTTAATAAATTTTATAAACTGTTTAGAATCTTTAATTTTTATTTATCCACATCAATGGCTTGAAAATTAGAAAAGGAGAAAATGTTTAAAATTATATTTAAACTTATTTGAGGTGCTTAGAAGGTGAAAAAGTTATTTTCTTCGTTTGTACAGTATTTCAAATAGTTTTTACATGCTTTCTTAATTATTTCTAATTTGTCAATCTTAAATTTAACTTTTGGCCATTCAACTATTATGAAATTTAACTTTTGATCCTCCAATTATTGACTGATAAGTTGCAACCCTCTAACTAATTAAAACATATAATTCTAATCCTTCCATCAACTTGAGTCGTTATGTTTAACAAAAATAGCAAGACATGTATAGCAATGACCCTTAAACTATTATAAAATTTAATGATCCTCCAACTATTTGCCGATAAATTTTATCCTTACAACTAATTAAAACGTATAATTTTAACTCTTCTATCAACTTGAGTTGTTATGTCAAACAAAAACATTACCATGTGCATAGCAAGGGCAATAATCGAGGGACATTTTCGTCTTCACAGGATATGTGCTAGGGTAAAATTGTTTTACCCTATTTGACTTATAGACTAATTTATCAAATCTTCAATTGCTGAACTTGACCAAAATCAATTGATAACCCAAAATTGAAAACCCTAAATAGTGAAATTCCAACAAAGATAGGCAACTTGAAAAAATTGAGTTGTCTTCATTTGAAATTTAATTTGTTTTCTAGTGTTGTTCTGAATTTATTGAATGCATGTGCTTCTCTTGATGTTGGATTCTTGATTGCACTATATACTATGTAGCTTCTTATCTATCCTTGAATGTTTTTGGTTTTGTTGATGTTTGAATTTTTCGTGCATTGCTCAATCTGCATTAAATCAGCATTCTTGGATGACAATGATAATAGTTGCTTCTGTTTCAAATGTTACGAAATATTTTTGAATTGCCCAATTAATTCATTTCCTTAAACTTATGTCCAACCTATAGTACCTTCCTTTCTGGTAATCCATGTCCAGAAAGGTTTTACTAGTTGGTACAACTAGTACAATACTTGAAAACCTGCCTCTGTGCTCAGCCAATAGATTTCACAATTTGAACTAACACATATATTGCTACTAGCATGAGGTTGATCATGATCAGAAAGGTTCTTGTGGAATTTTGGGGCACTACCTCGACATTTTTAAATGCTAAATGACTTTCTCCTCTTCTGTTATTCACCTCATAATCATTATCTTCGTACCATTGGAAATAGTTGTAATTTGCACAACAAAAGAATAGCTTGTTTGGATTTCTCTTACTCTCTGAAATTTTGATCGTGGCCTTCCTTTTGCACAAACAATATCGATTCCTGATGGTGAATGATGATAGTGAATTCCTACTGAAGCTTGAAGTAGCAATGATTACCTTCCCCCCTACAAAATATATGCTGATGTATCTGAACAATCTGAAGATGATGTGCTTCTCTTGTTCTTTACCAACTTCATATTCTTTATGGGTTCTATTCATTGAATCTTGCCAAAATGGTTCTGCTTTCCATTCTTTGCTTATGGCCTTTGTATTTAGTTGTACATGTCCGAAAAAAATAGTCGTTGGAACATGTTATCGTTGCAGCTACTCTCCTTTGAAAATTGCCACTGCAACTGGGTAGCAAACGAGTCAAGTAAAGTTCCAATTTAATTGTACCAAACTTGAATTAGAACTTGAACTTGAGTTCAACGAGTCCTCAATATAAAATTCGAACTCGAACTCGATCTCAAATTCAAGTCAAATCGAGCTTAGAAATATAAAAAAATAATTATTTTATTTTAAAAAAAGAATAAAATAGTAGTTTTTCTTAACAAATAATAAAATATTAGGGATATATATGTAATTTTACTATTAAAATAAAAATATATATATATACACACACACATATAAAATCAAACTGGCTCGCGAATTAACAAATTGAGCATCTTTAAACTCGAATTCGAGTTTGGTGTTGACCGAGCAAGCTTTGACTCAAGCTACTCATAATCTACTCGCGATTTGCTCGACTCGTATTAAAAGTGTCAACTGGTTGGGTTCAGGCAGGAATTGAAAATTTTAAATCCGGACCCGACCCATATACCAGACGGGTCTTGATCTTAGAGTCCCGAAACCGGGTTCGACTGGTCCGGGTCGAGTCGGGTCTAAAAAGTCCAAATTTAAATATTTCAAAATTAAATCCAAAACCAATCATAAATCCAATCTCCAAACTTAAACAAATCAATTTACAAAACTAAATCACAAATAACTCGCAATAGTCAATTGAAAATTAACCACAAATCAATCTACAAAGTCATTACTAAATTGTTAATTTAATAAAAGAATATATTTAGAAATATTTATATATTATAATTATTAATATATTGTTCGGATCCAGTTCGGAATTCTATACTCCGTATTCGATCCCTTTTTTTGTTAGAGTAACTGGATCGGATCCGGGTTCGAGTATCGAAATTATTTTTCAACCCAAAACTGAAAAAATTTATTGAATCTAGGTCAAGTCCAAATCCAAATCCAACCCGTTGACACCACTAACTCGTATGCAGACCTAACTGCAACTTTCACATACTTCTTCAATATCCCTACACGTTTTGCTTCTATATCCCAACCACCCAATTACTTAAACATTTATTAAACTAACATGTTGCACGAAATAAAAAGGTCATTTCTGGGAAAAACTTAGTGCATCCCAGGGTTCAATTGCGATCTTTCCCTTAAAAACTTAGTGCATCCCACGGTTCAATTGCGATCATTCCCTTTCTTTTCTAATTCCGCTTATCATTTAGTTACTCGGAAAAATTTAGTGCATTTCTTCCACGCAGATTATTCCAATGAAACAACTTCATTTGTCGTCATCATTGACGTATCTCAGTTGTTTTTACGGGCCAGAAGGGCAATGAGATGGCGTTTTCTAGATATAAATGAACAAAAACTTGAATAATGCAACAATGGAGTTCCTTTTTTTCTTGATATTAAAGCCCTCACCGTAAAAAGGTTTTCTCCTTTTCAATGATGAAAAGATGGAAACGTTGAACGCTTTGTCTACTGTATGACTCGAAATGGTACAGGGAAGAGAAATGTCTCCAGTAATGTGAAGAACCTTTTTCAACCAACAACTTAATTCCATAACTTCTTTCTAGTTCTTTTCTCCTTTTCTCCCAGCACGTCTGAAGCATCAAGTTGCTTCATTAGAGAGAGAGAGCCCCTAAAGCTGTGCAATCGTGCATGTGTCAACTGGTCTGAGTGTGAGAGAAATAGAGATGTCACTATAACGGAATTGAATTGAGCATATATTATTTCGCCTCTCCGCTCTCGTACTCGCGACATTAAACAACTTTCTGGTTCCCTTCCAAAAGAAAAATGTTAATAAATTTCAGGTAAAAGGAAGGACTTATTTCTGTCAGCCTGTTCGGTTCTGTTCTTTTATACCTACTTGTACAAGGACTAGAATTCAAAGCCATTAATACAGTTTGGTGAGACACTTTCCTTCCTTCTGATCCAATGGATGTTGATGTATCAATTAAAGTCTCTGCTGTATATCCAAGATACTACTACCATCATACAATACTGTAGTAATAAATATCCATCAAAAACCTTTTTTCAAATCCATCCTCCTTTCACCATCCTCAAATGCTCATTCTCATCTTCTATTCCCTTTGCCTCCCCCTACCGCAACCACACTAAACCCATCATCCCACAGGCCTGCCGACCCTTCTCTTTCAAGCATGTATCTTCCATTTTTTTCGTATGTACAATTCCTTTCTTGAGCTACCTTAACTCTTAATTGGCTTCTTGTTCTTCTACTACTACTGGGACTTTTCCTAATTAACATATTCATATCTTGGTTGCAATGAGACTACATGGTAGTACTATTTTGCTCGTGCTTGTACTTCATCAGATTCTGGCAGGTAATGGACTGACGAATGCTGCCGCAAGAGGGCTCTTCCTCACGACTCCATCAGCCAATACTATTAGCATAAACTCATCATCAGAAGATGCTGCAAGTTGTTCATTAAGCAGGTGCAACTCATTCGGACTTCATTTCTCAAGGTATTCTTCTAAACAATGGAGGAACAAGATTGATGATAATGACAAACGCATGGTTCCAACAGGTCCGAATCCTTTGCATAACAGATAGAATGCGTACATGTGATCAGCTCCTACAACTTAATTAGCCCGTGACGAGATTAACGGATGAGTAAACTTACTCAGCATGTAATCTTGGGATACTATGTAATTAAGAATTACTGGCTAGTAGCTAGAGAAAGGAGAGTATTTTTTTCTTTTGAAATTTCAACTGTTGCTTGATATTGGCTTCTAGTACTAATTTTTTTTCCCTTTCAGTTTTATTTGCTTCGTGGCGAAATTATGGCATGTAGTTTAGAGGATTCTGAGAATTTTAGTCCACCCCCGATGGCTTCGCTTCACTAATTTTCCTGAAAAGTACTCTAGTATCCATTTTAATTGATATGGTTACTTTTCATCTAGTGGTTTTTGGTTCATTACTCAGAAATTCGAGGGGAAAGTACATTACACACTGATACTAAGTACTTCATGCTTTATCATTCACAAATTTGTTCTTTTCTTTGCTGTACACAGACAGGATTGGAAAGGTATAAAATTGTGACCAGGAAAAAGTTGAGTGAAACTGTGGAAATGTTCAACTTTTGGAACAAAATTTGAGCAAACACAGTAGATTTAGCTGTTGTAGTGTTCTTACGACAAAAATACAGGAGGCCTTTTATGCCAATATTGCAAGTCTTCTTTTGGAAACCAACAACAAATCATCTTTCTTCCATAAAAGACAAAGATGAGTTGGGAGGATGGGGGAACTGGAACATTGGGTATTGGAGGGGGTTAAGACGAAGGTCACAATCACCAGAATTGTCGACTCTCGAAATCATAAAGCAAAACGGGTGTTAAATGTTAATGTTTGGGAAAAAGTGGGTCAAAGCATAGAGTTGCATGCATGGATGGATGGATAGTTGCTGCTGGGACGCTGGCTGGCTGCAATAAAACAGAAACAGAAACAGAAAGGCCAATTAAATGGAATTTGCCTCCATTTACTTTTGTCATGGAGGAATAGGAACAGGGAGGCATAGAGCATTGAAGTCTCCTTCTGAATTCTGATGTCAATTCAATGCCTTCTCACTGTTTAGGAAACAGATCCCATCAACATCGGTAACGAATTAATACATTACAATATTGCTTGAGACATGGGAGGAGTAGCTGCACAAGTAGGCCTGAAATGGAAAGCAAAGAAGAAAGCTTTGGTTTCCGGGAAATTTTGACTGATACGATGTGAGACAATACTGATGGGGATTTATAACAGAATTCCCTTCAATATTTACATTTGGTGTGAGACTAAAACGTACAGTTACCACTATCATTATGGAATGATTACGTCCTCAATTCTCATATGGCCTACGTCTGATTGGTGTTAGGCTGATCTAGATATCTTTAAATGTAGATCAAAATTGCATAAATTACCCCGTTTGCAAATGTGTTTTTTGGATGTTTGTTTAAAATTTTACTGTAATTTAATGTATAAGTTATAGAAAAAATTTTTAAAGTATGAAACTTTTTTTTCCTTTTCCTTTTCTTTTTCTTTCTTTCTTTTTCCTTTTTTTTCCTTTCCACTTCTTCTCCCTTACCTCAACACTTGCCAGCCGCCGGTGCTGGAACCTCCGCCAATGACCAGTGCCGATAAATGCAGAAGTTTTTTTTCTCTCTTCTCCCTCTCCCTCTCCCTCTTCTCCCTCCTCCTTCCTCCCTCTTCCCCGCCACCCTCCCCCTCCCCCTTAGAGAGGGGAGGGTGGCGAAGCAGAGGGGAGGGGAAGGGAGGAGGAGAGAGAGAGAGGGAGAAGAGAAAGAACAAAAAAAAAGCCTTTGTCGATGCTGGTGCCGATGTCGAAAGAGGTGATCTGGAGGTGGTGGTAGGTTGATGTGGGGGAGGAAGAAGAAAAAAGGAAAGAAGGGAATTTTTTTTTTTTGGTGTTTTTGAAGCGTGTATTTTAAAAATTTTGGAAAATTTTTTGAGATTATTATAGTTAAAGTAGTTAAAAAACTTATAAGAGAAAAACTAGGCAAAAACTTGCCTTGCCAAACAGTGCTGCGAATATTTGACAAACAAGTTTTTGGTCAAGTTTGTCTGCTACAAGTTTTTTAACAAATTTAACTACAGTAATTTCAAAAAAAATTTCAAAAATTTTAAACTATACCTTTCAAAAAATTTAAAAATTTACACACATCACAAAGGGTTCCTACAACTTCTATAGTAAGATACAGTAAAATTTTAGACACACACCCAAAAAAACTCATTTGCCAAATGGGGATTACATATTTGCAACTCCCAAAAACATGTAAGAGGTGACTGTTGTTTTACTCTTACTGTTCAAACCAATACAATTATTCTACTAATATATACATTTGTAGCTAGTGTACACATTGTAGAGTGCAAAATAATCACATGTAGACTCGTTAAAACACTTGGCTACCAAATCGGCAAAGTGTAACTTAGCGATTGCCTGTAAATAGCAAGAATGGTGCATAAATTCGCAAAACAAAAGCCAAGATGAATTGGACTTTCTTTGGGCAACTTCTGTGTAGACCCGTCTAATGGGAAAAGACATGCCTTACTTGAAAATCACCAAATGAATCTTAAAGTGAATGCAACACTGCCTCTCCACTCAATTCAAGCAGTAAAACTTTCAACTTTCAGTTTTGGGGTTCAATTTACAGACTGCATCCATCTTCACGTTTTTTCGTACCCAAGTATGTGCATAGCAGGAAGCAACCTTGTCTATATTTTCCAACCACGTTGCATTGTTTTTACCTGAAACAGTGACACTGCCAAAAACCAAAACACTTATTCTAGGATGGTCGCCCATTTACTACAGGGTGCAAGGGTATCCATTATTTGTATTGAATTCAATTAGGGAATCAAATATTTAAAACTCTAGTTTTTTTTTTTCTAACCTTTTTCATGAAATCATAGAAAGGTTATAATGGCAATCCCATCTTATGCTGGTGTTTTTCGGAAAAGCCACAGCTCTCGTGACAATGCCATATTGGCTCCTACGTTTTTTTCTTTCTAGCTGTTTTTGGACTCAACTTCAATAATTAGTAACACGTATCTGCATTCCGGGAAATATATATCACTGATCCAAAATGAACGACAATGGTCATGTACTTTACATAGAAAGCACTGATTTCAGAATTCCAAAACTACGAATTTGCTAATATGTGTATTATTTATCATCTCACAAGCCAGAATATTACTCGATTATCAAAACCCAAGAGGAAAAGGAAAACAAGAACAAAAGGAAGAAGAAGAATACCACCTAGCAAAACTGTCGGCAATAAGCACCCTTACCATTTAGAGCCGCTTGAACTTAGGTAGGAGCATATCGCGTACAGAAAAAAGTTTTGCTTCTTTCTACGGTATAAACTCGTTCCTATACATGTCATACCCTTGCAAGATGAAGAAACAGCAATGCAAACCGGGAAAACTACCGATCATTTAAATACGGGATAATTTCAGAAACCTCCCTTGAGATTTTTGACAATTTCACTTACCTCCCTTCAGGTTTGGATAATTACACTAACCTCCCTTCATGTAGTAAAATGACTATAATATCCTTCACTTATAAATAATTCCTACAAACAAAAAAACTCTACAATTACAACTAGTCTTTTATTCTAAAACAACTGCTGCCACACAAACTAAACTATTGTTCTATCTCTCTAACTCTTTCTCTTATCTTCTTTCTCCTACATCTCTTTTTTCGCAAATAGACACACACTCTCTCATCTATTTTCTTTTTTTATTAGTATAATTGAATTGAAATTACAAAATGACAAGTTGCTGGATCATATTTGTTATCAAACTAAATGAAGGTGAAAAAGACGGTGGTGATACAGAGTATATACAGGAAAATAAAAATGATAGCTACAAAGGGAATGCGGAATAAAGAAGGTTACGATATTATACCAATTGTGTAAAAAAGAATTTTGAGATATAAAAACTATAATTAGATTTGCCTAGAGACATGGGATGTGGTCTCTAGTATTGCTTTTGGTTGCTCCGTGTTGGTATTCGTAGTAGGTTACATTATTTTGGTAACAACAAGGTTAAATAGTGACATTGATCAATTCAAACATTGAATTTAGGGGGAAAAATGAGACTAAATATTAGGTTGAATGCAGACTTTAACGGTCATAGTTGATTTGCATGGAAAACTTTGAGCCGGCAATAGTAGGTTGCCAAAATTACAAGAATATGGGAATTAAGATGAAGTGATTTATTGAGTTCGTTAAGATGGTGATTATGCTGATTACAATAGTTGCAATATCAAAAAAATTTATTAATTTGTTTTTCTCCCTTCTAAGTAACAAAGGGACATTTTAGGATTTTTGAGGAGAAAGTTAACATATTGGGTCTATATTGTTACTGAAATGCTAATCATAGAGGAGGTAGATGTAATTTTTTAAACTAGAAGGGAGCTTCTTGCAATAATCAGAAACCTCAGGGGAGGTTTCTGAAATTATCCCTTTAAATAATAATAATAATAAAACAAATGTCAAAACTTTTTTACATTCTCTTTACAAAGGCATTGTAAAATGAATACAGAGTTTGCCTTTGGGTAGAGTCGTAGACCTTCTCAAGTATCAGTTTGACAATGATATGCTTGCAGAGTTTGGAAGGGTAGTGGGATTCATCTGTTTTGGAGATGAAGCAGGTGGTATTCCAGGTTTTGGAAACGAATTTGAACTACTCCGTTGTGGAGAGGGGAAGACCTCTGAGATAGTATCCCATGAAGCTGGATCATTATTCCTGCGCTTCCGGTCCAAGAAGGCTGGTCTTATTGGTGCTTCGTCCAATTCAACTTTGCATGTTAACATTGCTACGACCTCTGACATTGGTGGCCTCAGATTTGCATGAGGCTGAAGGCACAAAAAAGCTAGATGAAGTACTTGCAAAACATCCTTCTCCACAACTCCATCCTCGCGCAATTTGGGATCTACTAGATCCATCAGCTTTGACTTCTCATACAACTTCCAAGCCTATTTTAAAAAGAACAGTTTTTCAGATAACAAGTCGTGTGATACCTCACTTTACAGTTTCAATGTAGAAACTACTACAGCAGTTGAAATACTTACATATTCTGGTAGATATTGCTTTTCTGAAGGCAAAGCAAGATCTGTGTTTTTCCTGCAGCTGATAATCTCAAGCACCAGAACTCCAAAACTATAAATATCCGCCTTTTCAGATAATTCTCCTCTTATGGCATATTCAGGTGCTGTATAACCTCTGAAAGAATTTAAAAGAGGCGGTTACCAGCCAGAACACAAAGAAATCAGATCCAGAAGATGCACTTCTTTTCTGTGTGATAAAAAACAGAAAATGCATACTTTAATTCAAGAAGTGTAAATCTTCAAATTCACGTTTTTTGAGAAGTGATTCACTTTCGTCAGTTGGCATTGTTGATTAGCAGTTTGAAGCTTCTATATCCTTCTTTAGCATGCCATTCAAAACTCTGTCCAAAAGAGACTAAACACCCTCATCATATTACTGCAAAAGACTTTGCTTCAGACAGGTCTGATTGCTTATGCAACTAGAATGACTTCAATCACTGCTGGTGTAACAACGACTAGGGCAAATAACAAGGAACTGATGGCCCATAGTAGGGGATGCTTTATTTGTCTAAAGCTAAAAAATAGCCTCCAATTGTCAATAGGTGGTACATCATATTGATGATGGAGTGCTAATTGGCTATGCTATAAGCATCATCCATTGAACTGTAACAAACTGCAGAGTGTTGCTAACTATGGGATACTGAAAAAGAACTACATAGTATGGCATGAAGTCTTCCACACAGTTGTCGATGCACTTGGGAAATATTGGGTTACAAAGCCTGAGAAAACCATCTACTTTGAAGCAGCCAGATTGTGCAATCCGAGATCTTGTACAACAGGGTATAATTCAGTAGACAAATACAACTCCGTTTAAACTTATTTACGCTTATATCGTTCTCTATGAGATTCTGAAGGCACAAGTATTTCTATTTTATGTTCTTTTCCTAGCTTGTAAGAACAAAATTTAGTTTACAGAATTGAAACTAATAATCTTGTTAGTTCATGGTAGAGTAATGCGAAGATGCAATTCTATCTAGCTATAAATGGAACATACTTACAAGGTTCCAGCAAATGTAGTGCTAAGATAAGCTTGATCCTCGGGGAAAAACCTGGCTAGGCCAAAATCTCCAATTCTTGGTTGGAACTTGTCATCAAGAAGAATATTGCTGGCTTTAATATCCCTATGAACAATTCTGAAATGTGAATCTTCATGCAAGTATTGCAAACCTCGTGCAACCCCAATAATTATTTGGAAACGAGTGCTCCAGTTCAAGAATACATCACTTTTTCCTGTCCCATTGTAGAGAAAAAGCATAAAGCAAAACATTGAAGTACAAATCAATTTCTGTTAATTCCTCAATCAGTTAATCGTTCCTTTTGAAGTCCTATTCTAGAACTCTTGTATTTCAATGCTTTCGGCTCTCACTAGCCATCAATCATCATATGAAACATTTACTAGCTTGGTGTTCATTACCAGATTTAAGTATGATATTATCTAGACAATATAAAGAACAGACTAGATAACAGTTGCATTCTAGACGACGAATGTGTCTATTTTCGAGAAACTAAAAGGAAATCAGATAAAGTTCACCAAGTATGAAGATTGGTCTACAGATGGAAAATCTCAGAGATTTTAGTAGGTTAAAGAGGGGAATATTCTTCCACCCTATTTGCCCTTCCTTAAACCTATTTCTCTTCACCTCAACGGTTCTCCTAGATATATCCAACTAAAGTGATCTCTGCTGTAGAGCAAATTTACATAATATTAAAACATGAGGACAATCCAGTCAAAAAACAGGAGATACGAGGAATACCATATATGATGATGTCCAAACTCCTATTTTTCATGTACTCATAGACAAGAAGCCGCTGAGCTCCATCTGAGCAGCACCCAAGAAGGCGGACAAGATTCTTGTGCTGTATGCTGGTTATCATCCTTACCTCAGAAAGAAATTCTGACTCTCCTTGTTGGGATTTTTCCAGGGATAGCTGCTTCACTGCAATCAATTTTCCATCTTCTAGTTTCCCCTGGTAATAGCAACCATCAAGTTGAATAATCTACTGTTAATTAGCAGCACAAAAAACAATAGACTAGATTTTTGCTTTAAAATTTCCAAGCACCTAAGTGATGAACACCATTTATGTCAAAAATGATGCTGCATGACTTAGCAAATAGTCAAATTAACCTATTCACCCTACGGGGGAGTTAAGGCAACAAGATGTCCAGCTCTCTTCATATAATTATGCAAAGACTAGTATCAGATGGACCATCATGTTTCTTACAAGCCACAATTACTGCAGGCCAGAGACTCAAACTCATGTTTAATCTTTTTCACATCTTGGAAAAACAAGAAAGGACTAATACATTGACAGTCGAAGTAATCATCAATACCAGAAAGACTGGTCCAAAGCCACCTCTTCCAAGCAGATTGGCGTGATGAAAATTTTTGGTAGCCTTTTTTAGGGTCTCGAAGTCATAATAGCTTATTGTATGAAGATTTCCACTTAACACGTTTGTTGTCCCTGCGATTGATTATAGTGGAGAACTGTAATGAGATCTCTTTGAGATTAGCTATAACCAATTGTCATATTCTCTAATACATACCACATAAGCCCTTTTTTGGGCCAGCAGTAAACATTTTCAGCCTTCCTGTTTTGATAAATTTGTTGTAGATGAAAAAGAGCACAAGCAATATAATGAGCACAACCATCCCTCCAAGGAGAAAGAACAAGGCTGATGAGGAATGCTTTATGGGACTTTGTAAATCAAGCATTGGGGGTGTTGCCGATGTTACTGCATCAAGAAAGTAGAAACACCTTTCCATGGTAAGATCAAATATCAAACCAATACATGAGACATACCTAGCAGCAAATTGCTATACAAGAAAATATGTTGAGAAAGAAAGGAATGTGAGAACATTCAACCAAGCAAATTTTATGTGATACAGCACTGTGCTTCAGCCAGTAGTATGAATGCATGTGGAGAAACTCTAGCCATAAGAAAGCAGAACAATCGCTTTTTAACAGTCTTAAAAGAAATTAACCTAGTGGAAATTTATAGGATTAGGATTGTACTATGACATTTGTGTGAAAATTCCCTCCAAATTATGAATTAA
>NC_040040.1:12453846-12565034 GCF_003713205.1 Coffea eugenioides
AACATTTAACACCCGTTTTGCTTTATGATTTCGAGAGTCGACAATTCTGGTGATTGTGACCTTCGTCTTAACCCCCTCCAATACCCAATGTTCCAGTTCCCCCATCCTCCCAACTCATCTTTGTCTTTTATGGAAGAAAGATGATTTGTTGTTGGTTTCCAAAAGAAGACTTGCAATATTGGCATAAAAGGCCTCCTGTATTTTTGTCGTAAGAACACTACAACAGCTAAATCTACTGTGTTTTGCTCAAATTTTGTTCCAAAAGTTGAACATTTCCACAGTTTCACTCAACTTTTTCCTGGTCACAATTTTATACCTTTCCAATCCTGTCTGTGTACAGCAAAGAAAAGAACAAATTTGTGAATGATAAAGCATGAAGTACTTAGTATCAGTGTGTAATGTACTTTCCCCTCGAATTTCTGAGTAATGAACCAAAAACCACTAGATGAAAAGTAACCATATCAATTAAAATGGATACTAGAGTACTTTGCAGGAAAATTAGTGAAGCGAAGCCATCGGGGGTGGACTAAAATTCTCAGAATCCTCTAAACTACATGCCATAATTTCGCCACGAAGCAAATAAAACTGAAAGGGAAAAAAAATTAGTACTAGAAGCCAATATCAAGCAACAGTTGAAATTTCAAAAGAAAAAAATACTCTCCTTTCTCTAGCTACTAGCCAGTAATTCTTAATTACATAGTATACCAAGATTACATGCTGAGTAAGTTTACTCATCCGTTAATCTCGTCACGGGCTAATTAAGTTGTAGGAGCTGATCACATGTACGCATTCTATCTGTTATGCAAAGGATTCGGACCTGTTGGAACCATGCGTTTGTCATTATCATCAATCTTGTTCCTCCATTGTTTAGAAGAATACCTTGAGAAATGAAGTCCGAATGAGTTGCACCTGCTTAATGAACAACTTGCAGCATCTTCTGATGATGAGTTTATGCTAATAGTATTGGCTGATGGAGTCGTGAGGAAGAGCCCTCTTGCGGCAGCATTCGTCAGTCCATTACCTGCCAGAATCTGATGAAGTACAAGCACGAGCAAAATAGTACTACCATGTAGTCTCATTGCAACCAAGATATGAATATGTTAATTAGGAAAAGTCCCAGTAGTAGTAGAAGAACAAGAAGCCAATTAAGAGTTAAGGTAGCTCAAGAAAGGAATTGTACATACGAAAAAAATGGAAGATACATGCTTGAAAGAGAAGGGTCGGCAGGCCTGTGGGATGATGGGTTTAGTGTGGTTGCGGTAGGGGGAGGCAAAGGGAATAGAAGATGAGAATGAGCATTTGAGGATGGTGAAAGGAGGATGGATTTGAAAAAAGGTTTTTGATGGATATTTATTACTACAGTATTGTATGATGGTAGTAGTATCTTGGATATACAGCAGAGACTTTAATTGATACATCAACATCCATTGGATCAGAAGGAAGGAAAGTGTCTCACCAAACTGTATTAATGGCTTTGAATTCTAGTCCTTGTACAAGTAGGTATAAAAGAACAGAACCGAACAGGCTGACAGAAATAAGTCCTTCCTTTTACCTGAAATTTATTAACATTTTTCTTTTGGAAGGGAACCAGAAAGTTGTTTAATGTCGCGAGTACGAGAGCGGAGAGGCGAAATAATATATGCTCAATTCAATTCCGTTATAGTGACATCTCTATTTCTCTCACACTCAGACCAGTTGACACATGCACGATTGCACAGCTTTAGGGGCTCTCTCTCTCTAATGAAGCAACTTGATGCTTCAGACGTGCTGGGAGAAAAGGAGAAAAGAACTAGAAAGAAGTTATGGAATTAAGTTGTTGGTTGAAAAAGGTTCTTCACATTACTGGAGACATTTCTCTTCCCTGTACCATTTCGAGTCATACAGTAGACAAAGCGTTCAACGTTTCCATCTTTTCATCATTGAAAAGGAGAAAACCTTTTTACGGTGAGGGCTTTAATATCAAGAAAAAAAGGAACTCCATTGTTGCATTATTCAAGTTTTTGTTCATTTATATCTAGAAAACGCCATCTCATTGCCCTTCTGGCCCGTAAAAACAACTGAGATACGTCAATGATGACGACAAATGAAGTTGTTTCATTGGAATAATCTGCGTGGAAGAAATGCACTAAATTTTTCCGAGTAACTAAATGATAAGCGGAATTAGAAAAGAAAGGGAATGATCGCAATTGAACCGTGGGATGCACTAAGTTTTTAAGGGAAAGATCGCAATTGAACCCTGGGATGCACTAAGTTTTTCCCAGAAATGACCTTTTTATTTCGTGCAACATGTTAGTTTAATAAATGTTTAAGTAATTGGGTGGTTGGGATATAGAAGCAAAACGTGTAGGGATATTGAAGAAGTATGTGAAAGTTGCAGTTAGGTCTGCATACGAGTTAGTGGTGTCAACGGGTTGGATTTGGATTTGGACTTGACCTAGATTCAATAAATTTTTTCAGTTTTGGGTTGAAAAATAATTTCGATACTCGAACCCGGATCCGATCCAGTTACTCTAACAAAAAAAGGGATCGAATACGGAGTATAGAATTCCGAACTGGATCCGAACAATATATTAATAATTATAATATATAAATATTTCTAAATATATTCTTTTATTAAATTAACAATTTAGTAATGACTTTGTAGATTGATTTGTGGTTAATTTTCAATTGACTATTGCGAGTTATTTGTGATTTAGTTTTGTAAATTGATTTGTTTAAGTTTGGAGATTGGATTTATGATTGGTTTTGGATTTAATTTTGAAATATTTAAATTTGGACTTTTTAGACCCGACTCGACCCGGACCAGTCGAACCCGGTTTCGGGACTCTAAGATCAAGACCCGTCTGGTATATGGGTCGGGTCCGGATTTAAAATTTTCAATTCCTGCCTGAACCCAACCAGTTGACACTTTTAATACGAGTCGAGCAAATCGCGAGTAGATTATGAGTAGCTTGAGTCAAAGCTTGCTCGGTCAACACCAAACTCGAATTCGAGTTTAAAGATGCTCAATTTGTTAATTCGCGAGCCAGTTTGATTTTATATGTGTGTGTGTATATATATATATTTTTATTTTAATAGTAAAATTACATATATATCCCTAATATTTTATTATTTGTTAAGAAAAACTACTATTTTATTCTTTTTTTAAAATAAAATAATTATTTTTTTATATTTCTAAGCTCGATTTGACTTGAATTTGAGATCGAGTTCGAGTTCGAATTTTATATTGAGGACTCGTTGAACTCAAGTTCAAGTTCTAATTCAAGTTTGGTACAATTAAATTGGAACTTTACTTGACTCGTTTGCTACCCAGTTGCAGTGGCAATTTTCAAAGGAGAGTAGCTGCAACGATAACATGTTCCAACGACTATTTTTTTCGGACATGTACAACTAAATACAAAGGCCATAAGCAAAGAATGGAAAGCAGAACCATTTTGGCAAGATTCAATGAATAGAACCCATAAAGAATATGAAGTTGGTAAAGAACAAGAGAAGCACATCATCTTCAGATTGTTCAGATACATCAGCATATATTTTGTAGGGGGGAAGGTAATCATTGCTACTTCAAGCTTCAGTAGGAATTCACTATCATCATTCACCATCAGGAATCGATATTGTTTGTGCAAAAGGAAGGCCACGATCAAAATTTCAGAGAGTAAGAGAAATCCAAACAAGCTATTCTTTTGTTGTGCAAATTACAACTATTTCCAATGGTACGAAGATAATGATTATGAGGTGAATAACAGAAGAGGAGAAAGTCATTTAGCATTTAAAAATGTCGAGGTAGTGCCCCAAAATTCCACAAGAACCTTTCTGATCATGATCAACCTCATGCTAGTAGCAATATATGTGTTAGTTCAAATTGTGAAATCTATTGGCTGAGCACAGAGGCAGGTTTTCAAGTATTGTACTAGTTGTACCAACTAGTAAAACCTTTCTGGACATGGATTACCAGAAAGGAAGGTACTATAGGTTGGACATAAGTTTAAGGAAATGAATTAATTGGGCAATTCAAAAATATTTCGTAACATTTGAAACAGAAGCAACTATTATCATTGTCATCCAAGAATGCTGATTTAATGCAGATTGAGCAATGCACGAAAAATTCAAACATCAACAAAACCAAAAACATTCAAGGATAGATAAGAAGCTACATAGTATATAGTGCAATCAAGAATCCAACATCAAGAGAAGCACATGCATTCAATAAATTCAGAACAACACTAGAAAACAAATTAAATTTCAAATGAAGACAACTCAATTTTTTCAAGTTGCCTATCTTTGTTGGAATTTCACTATTTAGGGTTTTCAATTTTGGGTTATCAATTGATTTTGGTCAAGTTCAGCAATTGAAGATTTGATAAATTAGTCTATAAGTCAAATAGGGTAAAACAATTTTACCCTAGCACATATCCTGTGAAGACGAAAATGTCCCTCGATTATTGCCCTTGCTATGCACATGGTAATGTTTTTGTTTGACATAACAACTCAAGTTGATAGAAGAGTTAAAATTATACGTTTTAATTAGTTGTAAGGATAAAATTTATCGGCAAATAGTTGGAGGATCATTAAATTTTATAATAGTTTAAGGGTCATTGCTATACATGTCTTGCTATTTTTGTTAAACATAACGACTCAAGTTGATGGAAGGATTAGAATTATATGTTTTAATTAGTTAGAGGGTTGCAACTTATCAGTCAATAATTGGAGGATCAAAAGTTAAATTTCATAATAGTTGAATGGCCAAAAGTTAAATTTAAGATTGACAAATTAGAAATAATTAAGAAAGCATGTAAAAACTATTTGAAATACTGTACAAACGAAGAAAATAACTTTTTCACCTTCTAAGCACCTCAAATAAGTTTAAATATAATTTTAAACATTTTCTCCTTTTCTAATTTTCAAGCCATTGATGTGGATAAATAAAAATTAAAGATTCTAAACAGTTTATAAAATTTATTAAATTTGCTCAAAACATTTTACATAAAAAGAAAAGGTTTTCTCATTTGGTAATCTAAGGGCATGCAATAAGCATATGAATAAATAAAGATGAGCAATATAGAAGTTTTAAAATCATAGCTATCTTCCTGAATTGTAGCACTTCTTTTATAAAAGAAATCTACGTTCTTGCCAAAAACAAATAATAATAGTAATGTCATAGTTATTTCTTATTATATGACCTTAAAGTACCAAATAGACAAACTCTACAGGAAAAAATTATTTTATAATTTGAAAACGTGTTAAATAAATTTTTATTATTTATTTGTACTTTAGAAAAGCATATTGCTTATAGTTACAGCAACTATATTTTGGCCTCTTTAAAACAAGTAGATCTTCATACTTTTTGTCCTTATTTTTAATATTTGATTATCATACTTACATTTTTTTTTTTAAAATAAGGCAATAAAATGGCACTATTGGAGATTTCTGAAATTCAAACTTTCAATTTACACAACAGAGAAAGTGCGGAGTGGTGTATTACATTGTAAGTCTGAAATAGGCGGTTCTACCTAGGCAATTATCTCAACAATGGGCTCGACAACAGGGGCTATCTCAACAATGGGCTCGGCAAGAGGGACTATTGCAAATGCTGGATCGATGTCGATGATGTGGTCCAATTAATTTTGGTCGTGTGAATTTGGTCTATAAATCTTGTAGTAATAAGTAATAACCTCAAATTTAGTATTGAGTTGTCCCATAAACTCAAACAAATCTGAGTCAAATGAATCAGGCAAAACGTCGTAACCTGCGTCAACAAATCCCTTGGCATTATATTCTTCAACCACTGCATCGGTTTTTCAAGAGAACATCTTGAATTTGATTCCTTACCGTGCTACCTAAGAGTATCCATCCTTTTCTTCACTTCCAATTATCAACTATTACCTTAAATTATCTATGATGTCCTAAGCAATAGAACGTACATGAAACTCTCCAATAATTTCATAATTTCATTGAGATTCGGAGATAGTTTCATCCACTCACAATAATGCAAACAAAATTTATTAATAAACTAGCTTTTGTGGTAAATTTTGTTTAATTCTAGTCCATGAGTGAGAAGAGTTTGGGAAAAAATTATATTGTATAATAATAATGATTTTAATAGATATTAATACGCTCTAATGTTTAAGAGATTTTTTAGTGTTAAACATGGCATTTACTTTGAATTATTGTTCTTTAACATGACCTATATTTTTTTAAAAAAAATAAAATTTGAGCTTTAATCAACTTTCGATGTCATTCATTGCCACGTTTTGTCTTACAGACATGTGAAAACCCTTCAACCCACCGTACTAAAGAAAATGAAATGCTTCTTTTTTTTTTTCTAAAAAAAATTTAGATGAATTTGACTCCTGTCACTGGCTACGAATTAGGGTATAGCTTAGAATTTCAGACAAATTAAATGTTTTTTAACAATTATTAAAAAGTGGCATTTCTCCGCTCTTCATTGTTGCCACTTACGATTAGGGCCTATATGTTTGAATCTTAGATCATTGAAGGTTTTTAAACATCATTAGAGGTCATTTTTCCCTCCCAATTGCTAGCCACACTAACCGCCACCTCCTTCGCCATCTCAACCCGCTTTCCTGCTTATTTTTTCTCTTTCTCTCCCACGTCTCTGCCTGCCTTTCCCTTCTCCTCCACCCCCTTTCCTTACCACCCCCAACGCTTCTATTTCCCTTCCTGGTATCTCTCCTTCCTTTCCTTCTCCTCCACCCCTTCCCTTACGCAGTCCAACGCTTTCTATTTCCCTTACCTTGGTAAATCGTCCTGATTATAATTTAAATATTATATAATAATCAAATATAACAATAACATAACATAAATAAATTATATACATAAATATGAAATTGAATATATGATATTTTCCATTGGTGATATATAGTAATAATGTTTGTTGTTTAAATTTTTTGTGATTAAAATGATAATGGCTCGTTATGTTAGTTAACTCTTTTTTTGTGCATGTTGTTTATAAAAAAATAACGATAATTGATTCAAATTTTATATAAAATATCAAAATTTTATAGATAAAAATTCAAACAGAATAATTATTAGATTATTTATTAAGTTGGTTATATAGATATATATAAAAATACAGTCAATATAAAAATAAAAATAAATAATGGAGCGGGCAGAGCAACTGCGGGTCTAAATGAGATGGATATGGGGGTATGGGGAGGAATTTTTGAGTGACCAAAGGGGATGAGAAGGGAAGGATTCTTCCGTTTCAATCCCGCCTATCGCCATCCGCTATTTTCAGCATCTATCCTTACCCTGACATTGCAAAAGTGGCTACTGTTCAAAAGTTCAATATCAGGGAAGTGGATCCGAAATTGCATTGGTAATCCATATTGGAACATCAAAATTGCAGTAATTTCACGAAAGGCAACCTGCTTATGCCTTTTTAATTAATCATATTGTGGATGCGCATACATAATATATATATATATATGATAATTATACACGATACATGTGTATGTATCGGGAATGTTTTTTTTTTTCTGTTTTGGTTAAAGTAAGAAAGGTTACTACAAATTAGAAAATAAATAAGGATTAACTTGATTTTAATTCTCTAAAGCAGTATAAAATTTTAATTCCTTCTATACGACCTAAAAAAATATATAATTTTTTGTCATACATCATTAAAATTACTCGTAATATAAGCGATCTCAAAGATTTAAGCACATACACAGTACAAATTATTCTCTAATCATGCAAGCAACAAAATTGCTGTGGAACGGTTGACGAGGGAGGATTGAACAAAGTCTAAAAATGACATTGCTCCAGAGAAAATCTCCTTCAAACCACCTCTTAAAACTTAGGCACTATATGATAATAAGCCGGGAGACTTTTTATTTCATGCTTGCAGTATTTACACTTGGGATGCATAATCGCAGTTAATTAGTTAACCGTTTTTCCTCATCGACACTTTTTTAGTCTGCTGTTGCCTTTTCGGACGGCGTAGGTGGTTCTGGCATGGAATTGATTTGAAGAGCTAATACTCTACTACTGTCCTCATTGCTACACAATAATACTAAACAATTGATGCTGCTATTAGTAGACAGTACTTCAACAATGTATCGCAAGAAAAACAGAAATTGCCATTTGACAAACCTCTTCCCCTCGTAAGACAAAATATATAAATACTTCATAAGAAAGGAAAATATACTTGCATGGAATCAAATTGGTAGACTAACGACTTTAATTGATTGTCCTAATTTTATAAGTATATTTTTAATGAAATGCACATGATATCACCAATCAAAAACAATGATGGAACGCAAAAAACAGGAATAAGGTTAGTATTGTAGCCCTGCAGATAAAGATTGGTAAATGTCGCTTTCTCCTTTTCTGACATTTTAAGTTAAACAGAACGTTGTTTAGTGTAGCAAAATTCTTGAATTTATGGTTTAATGGCTAAATAAATCGACAAAATTACAGAGATGTGACGTTTTTGTCATTTTAGCCCTCTGCAGGCTTCTTAATTTGCACAAAGTCCAACTCCCTCTGCTCCTGTGTGAATTTTAAAAGGGCGTGGGAGGATCTATTAGCAAAATGGCAAATGCTGGCAACTGCTCATTCATTCCCCATTCCCCATTCCCCATTCCTTCACTGTGACAAAACAAAACAGAAAAAATAGAGGAATCAATGCTAATAGACCAAGAACTATGCTTTCCCACAAATGGCAACTGCCTCCATTCTTCCGCAGAAGAAAAATCAGCGCACTCTTAGAAATTTTTTATATTGCCTGCTGTTGTTTTTCTTCACCTTATTCATCCTCAAGCAGGGACAACGTCTTGAACCACTCAGTTGTCAAATCTACAGAGATCGTTTGTACAAACCTCGGACCTCGCCTCTTCTCCTGAATTTACCTTTAAGAATCTACCGAGACACTCATTTCAGCAGATCCTGAACTTGATGATAAAAGCAAGTAGCTTGATTGTAAAAAATGGCCTAAAAACTCTCCTGAGAACCCATTTCATCAAAGTGAATCTTGAGGATGAAACTAGTGCAAATTTATCGCTTGCTGATGGTAATGATGCTTCTTTGGATGCACCCTGCTTTCATCAAAATCGAATCTTGAAATGGTGAATTTCATGAGAATCACAACTAAGGAGCACCCTACATCCTCAAAATATGATTTTGGTGACAAAGGACACCGGAAAAGAGTCCCTCAGAAGATGTCTCCTTACCGTCAACCGGTGCTTCTTTTCCGGTGTCCTTGTCACCAAAATCAGATTTTGAGGATGTAGGGTGCTCCTTAGTTGTTGATTTCTCATGAAATTCACCATCAAGATTCGATTTTGATGAAGCAGGTGCATCCAAAGAAGCATCATTACCATCAGCAAGCGATAAATTTGCACTAGTTTCATCCTCAAGATTCACTTTTGATGAAATGGGATTCTCAGGAGACGTATTTAGGCCATTTTTACCAATCAAAGCTACTGCATTATCATCAAGTTCAGGATCTGCTGAAATGAGTGTCTCGGTAGATCTTAAAGGTAAATTCAGGGAAGAGGGAGGACGGGTTTGTACAAACAGATCTCTGTAGATTGACAACTGGGGTTCAAGAGCGTCCCTGCTGAGGATGAATAAGGTGAAGAGAAACAAAAGCAGCAATATAAAAATTCTAAGAGTGCGCTGATTTTTCTTCTGGGAAGAAGTGGAGGCAGTTGCCATTTGGGGAAAGCATGTTCTGGTCTATTAGCATTTGATTCCTCTATTTTTCTGTTTTGTTTTGTCACAGTGAAGGAATGGGGAATGGGGAATGAATGAGCAGTTGCCAGCATTTGCCATTTTGCTAATAGATCCTCCCACGCCCTTTTAAAATTCACACAGGAGCAGAGGGAGTTGGACTTTGTGCAAATTAAGAAGCCTGCAGAGGGCTAAAATGACAAAAACGTCACATCTCTGTAATTTGGTGATTTATTTAGCCATTAAACATAATTCAAGAATTTTGCTACACTAAACAACATCTGTTTAACTAAATGTCAGAAAAGGAGAAAAGCCGACATTTACCAATCTTATCTGCAGGCTACCATATTACTAACTTAATCCTGGTTTTTGGTCCATCATTGTTTTTGATGGTGATATCATGTGCATTCATTAAATATACTTATAAAATAGGACAATCAATTAAAGTCGTTAGTCTACCAATTTGATTCCATGCAAGTATATTTCCTTTCTTATGAAGTATTTATATATTTTGTCTTACGAGGGAAGAGGTTGTCAAATGGCAATTTCTGTTTTCTTTGGATACCAATGTTGAAGTACTGTGCTACTAATAGCAGCATCAATGTTAGTATTATTTGTGTAGCAATGAGAACAGTAGTAGAGTATTAGCTCTTCAAATCAATTCCATGCCAGAATCACCTACGGCGTCCGAAAAGGCAACAGCAGACTCAAAAAGTGTCGATGAGGAAAAACGATTAACTAATTAACTGCGATTATGCATCCCAAGTGTAAATACTGCAAGCATGAAATAAAAAGTCTCCCGGCTTATTATCATATAGTGCCTAAGTTTTAAGAGGTGGTATGAAGGAGATTTTCTCTGGAGCAATAATGTCATTTTTAGACTTTGTTCAATCCTCCCTCGTCAACCGTTCCACAGCAATTTTGTTGCTTGCATGATTAGAGAATAATTTGTACGGTGTATGTGCTTAAATCTTTGAGGTCGCTTATATTACGAGTAATTTTAATGATATATGACAAAAAATTATATATATTTTTTAGGTCGTATAGAAGGAATTAAAATTTTATACTGCTTTAGAGAATTAAAATCAAGTTAATCCTTATTTTATTTTCTAATTGTAGTAACCTTCTTACTTTAACCAAAACAGAAAAAAAAAAAACATCCATACATACACATGTATCGTGTATAATTATATATATATATATATATATGTATGCGCATCCACAATATATTAATAAAAGGCTAAGCAGGTTGCCTCGTGAAATCTGCAATTTTGATGTTCAATATGGATTACAATGCAATTCGGATCCACTTCCCTGATATTGAACTTTTGAACAGTAGCCACTTTGCAATGTCAGGGAAGGATAGATGCTGAAAATAGGGATGGCGATAGGGCGGGATGAAACGGAAGAATCCTTCCCCTCTCATCCCCTTGGTCACTCAAAAATTCCTCCCCTCCCCCATTCCATCTCATTAGACCCGCCAGTGCTCTTGCCCGGCTCCATTATTATTTTTATTTTTATATTGGACTGTATTTTTATATATATCTATATAACACTAATAAATAATCTAATAATTATTCTTTTGAATTTTTATCTATAAAATTTGATATTATATAAAATTTGAATCAATTATCGTTATTTTTTTATAAACAACATGCCACAAAAAAAAGAGTTAACTAACATAACGAGATTATCATTTAATCACAAAAAATTAACAACAAACATTATACTATATTATCACAAGAAAATATCATATTATCAATTTCATATTATATGTATATAATTATATTATGTTATGTATTGTTATATTTGATATATATAATATTAAAATTATAATCAGGAGATACCAAGGGAAGGGAAATAGAAGCGTTGGGGTGGTAAGGGAAGGGGGGTGGAGGAGAAGGGAAAGGAGGAGAGATACCAAGGGAAGGGAAATAGAAGCGTTGGGGTGGTAAGGAAAGGGGGGTGGAGGAGAAGGGAAAGGAGGAGAGACGGGGAGAGAAAGAGAAAAAATAGAGGAAAGGGTGAGATGGCGAAGGAGGTGGCGGTTAGTGGTGGCAGCAATTGGGAGGGAAAAATGACCCTCTAATGATTGTTAAAAACCTTCAATGATCTAAGATTTCAAACATATAGCCTAATCCGTAGTGGCAACAATGAAGAGGGAGAAATGCACTTTAATAATTGTTAAAAACATTTTAATGATCTGAAATTCTAAGCTATACCCTAATTCGTAGCAGTGACAGGAGTCAAATTCATCTAAATTTTTTTTTAGAAAAAAAAAAAGAAGCATTTCATTTTCTTTAGTACGGTGGTTGAAGGGGTTGTCACATGTCTGTAAGACAAACGTGGCAATGAATGACATCGAAAGTTGATAAAGCTCAAATTTTATTTTAAAAAAATATAGGTCATGTTAAAGAAAATAATCAAAGTAAATGCATGTTTACACTAAAAATCTCTTAAACATAGAGCGTATTAAATATCTATTAAAATCATTATTATATACAATATAATTTTCCAACTCTCTCACTCATGGACTAGAATTAACACAAAATTTAACCACAAAAAGCTAGTTATTAAATAAATTTTGTTTGCATTATTGTGAGTGGATGAAACTATCTCCGAATCTCAATGAAATTATTGGAGAGTTTCATGTATGTTCTATTGCTTAGGACATCATAGATAATTTAAGGTAACACTAGTTGATAATTGGAAGTGAAGAAAAGGATGGATACTCTTAGGTAGCACGGTAAGGAATCAAATTCAAGATGTTCTCTTGAAAAACCGATGCAGTGGTTGAAGAATATAATGCCAAGGGATTTGTTGACGCAGGTTACGATGTTTTGCCTGATTCATTTGACTCAGATTTGTTTGAGTTTATGGGACAACTCAATACTAAATTTGAGGTTATTACTTATTACTACAAGATTTATAGACCAAATTCACACGACCAAAATTAATTGGACCACATCATCGACATCGATCCAGCATTTGCAATAGTCCCTCTTGCCGAGCCCATTCTTGAGATAGCCCCTGTTGTCGAGCCCATTGTTGAGATAATTGCCTAGGTAGAACCGCCTATTTCAGACTTACAATGTAATACACCACTCCGCACTTTCTCTGTTATGTAAATTGAAAGTTCGAATTTCAGAAATCTCCAATAGTGCCATTTTATTGCCTTATTTTAAAAAAAAAATGTAAGTATGATAATCAAATATTAAAAATAAGGACAAAAAGTATGAAGATCTACTTGTTTTAAAGAGGCCAAAATATAGTTGCTGTAACTATAAGCAATATGCTTTTCTAAAGTACAAATAAATAATAAAAATTTATTTAACACGTTTTCAAATTATAAAATAATTTTTTCCTGTAGAGTTTGTCTATTTGGTACTTTAAGGTCATATAATAAGAAATAACTATGACATTACTATTATTATTTGTTTTTGGCAAGAACGTAGATTTCTTTTATAAAAGTGCTACAATTCAGGAAGATAGCTATGATTTTAAAACTTCTATATTGCTCATCTTTATTTATTCATATGCTTATTGCATGCCCTTAGATTACCAAATGAGAAAACCTTTTCTTTTTATGTAAAATGTTTTGAGCAAATTTAATAAATTTTATAAACTGTTTAGAATCTTTAATTTTTATTTATCCACATCAATGGCTTGAAAATTAGAAAAGGAGAAAATGTTTAAAATTATATTTAAACTTATTTGAGGTGCTTAGAAGGTGAAAAAGTTATTTTCTTCGTTTGTACAGTATTTCAAATAGTTTTTACATGCTTTCTTAATTATTTCTAATTTGTCAATCTTAAATTTAACTTTTGGCCATTCAACTATTATGAAATTTAACTTTTGATCCTCCAATTATTGACTGATAAGTTGCAACCCTCTAACTAATTAAAACATATAATTCTAATCCTTCCATCAACTTGAGTCGTTATGTTTAACAAAAATAGCAAGACATGTATAGCAATGACCCTTAAACTATTATAAAATTTAATGATCCTCCAACTATTTGCCGATAAATTTTATCCTTACAACTAATTAAAACGTATAATTTTAACTCTTCTATCAACTTGAGTTGTTATGTCAAACAAAAACATTACCATGTGCATAGCAAGGGCAATAATCGAGGGACATTTTCGTCTTCACAGGATATGTGCTAGGGTAAAATTGTTTTACCCTATTTGACTTATAGACTAATTTATCAAATCTTCAATTGCTGAACTTGACCAAAATCAATTGATAACCCAAAATTGAAAACCCTAAATAGTGAAATTCCAACAAAGATAGGCAACTTGAAAAAATTGAGTTGTCTTCATTTGAAATTTAATTTGTTTTCTAGTGTTGTTCTGAATTTATTGAATGCATGTGCTTCTCTTGATGTTGGATTCTTGATTGCACTATATACTATGTAGCTTCTTATCTATCCTTGAATGTTTTTGGTTTTGTTGATGTTTGAATTTTTCGTGCATTGCTCAATCTGCATTAAATCAGCATTCTTGGATGACAATGATAATAGTTGCTTCTGTTTCAAATGTTACGAAATATTTTTGAATTGCCCAATTAATTCATTTCCTTAAACTTATGTCCAACCTATAGTACCTTCCTTTCTGGTAATCCATGTCCAGAAAGGTTTTACTAGTTGGTACAACTAGTACAATACTTGAAAACCTGCCTCTGTGCTCAGCCAATAGATTTCACAATTTGAACTAACACATATATTGCTACTAGCATGAGGTTGATCATGATCAGAAAGGTTCTTGTGGAATTTTGGGGCACTACCTCGACATTTTTAAATGCTAAATGACTTTCTCCTCTTCTGTTATTCACCTCATAATCATTATCTTCGTACCATTGGAAATAGTTGTAATTTGCACAACAAAAGAATAGCTTGTTTGGATTTCTCTTACTCTCTGAAATTTTGATCGTGGCCTTCCTTTTGCACAAACAATATCGATTCCTGATGGTGAATGATGATAGTGAATTCCTACTGAAGCTTGAAGTAGCAATGATTACCTTCCCCCCTACAAAATATATGCTGATGTATCTGAACAATCTGAAGATGATGTGCTTCTCTTGTTCTTTACCAACTTCATATTCTTTATGGGTTCTATTCATTGAATCTTGCCAAAATGGTTCTGCTTTCCATTCTTTGCTTATGGCCTTTGTATTTAGTTGTACATGTCCGAAAAAAATAGTCGTTGGAACATGTTATCGTTGCAGCTACTCTCCTTTGAAAATTGCCACTGCAACTGGGTAGCAAACGAGTCAAGTAAAGTTCCAATTTAATTGTACCAAACTTGAATTAGAACTTGAACTTGAGTTCAACGAGTCCTCAATATAAAATTCGAACTCGAACTCGATCTCAAATTCAAGTCAAATCGAGCTTAGAAATATAAAAAAATAATTATTTTATTTTAAAAAAAGAATAAAATAGTAGTTTTTCTTAACAAATAATAAAATATTAGGGATATATATGTAATTTTACTATTAAAATAAAAATATATATATATACACACACACATATAAAATCAAACTGGCTCGCGAATTAACAAATTGAGCATCTTTAAACTCGAATTCGAGTTTGGTGTTGACCGAGCAAGCTTTGACTCAAGCTACTCATAATCTACTCGCGATTTGCTCGACTCGTATTAAAAGTGTCAACTGGTTGGGTTCAGGCAGGAATTGAAAATTTTAAATCCGGACCCGACCCATATACCAGACGGGTCTTGATCTTAGAGTCCCGAAACCGGGTTCGACTGGTCCGGGTCGAGTCGGGTCTAAAAAGTCCAAATTTAAATATTTCAAAATTAAATCCAAAACCAATCATAAATCCAATCTCCAAACTTAAACAAATCAATTTACAAAACTAAATCACAAATAACTCGCAATAGTCAATTGAAAATTAACCACAAATCAATCTACAAAGTCATTACTAAATTGTTAATTTAATAAAAGAATATATTTAGAAATATTTATATATTATAATTATTAATATATTGTTCGGATCCAGTTCGGAATTCTATACTCCGTATTCGATCCCTTTTTTTGTTAGAGTAACTGGATCGGATCCGGGTTCGAGTATCGAAATTATTTTTCAACCCAAAACTGAAAAAATTTATTGAATCTAGGTCAAGTCCAAATCCAAATCCAACCCGTTGACACCACTAACTCGTATGCAGACCTAACTGCAACTTTCACATACTTCTTCAATATCCCTACACGTTTTGCTTCTATATCCCAACCACCCAATTACTTAAACATTTATTAAACTAACATGTTGCACGAAATAAAAAGGTCATTTCTGGGAAAAACTTAGTGCATCCCAGGGTTCAATTGCGATCTTTCCCTTAAAAACTTAGTGCATCCCACGGTTCAATTGCGATCATTCCCTTTCTTTTCTAATTCCGCTTATCATTTAGTTACTCGGAAAAATTTAGTGCATTTCTTCCACGCAGATTATTCCAATGAAACAACTTCATTTGTCGTCATCATTGACGTATCTCAGTTGTTTTTACGGGCCAGAAGGGCAATGAGATGGCGTTTTCTAGATATAAATGAACAAAAACTTGAATAATGCAACAATGGAGTTCCTTTTTTTCTTGATATTAAAGCCCTCACCGTAAAAAGGTTTTCTCCTTTTCAATGATGAAAAGATGGAAACGTTGAACGCTTTGTCTACTGTATGACTCGAAATGGTACAGGGAAGAGAAATGTCTCCAGTAATGTGAAGAACCTTTTTCAACCAACAACTTAATTCCATAACTTCTTTCTAGTTCTTTTCTCCTTTTCTCCCAGCACGTCTGAACTTCATTAGAGAGAGAGAGCCCCTAAAGCTGTGCAATCGTGCATGTGTCAACTGGTCTGAGTGTGAGAGAAATAGAGATGTCACTATAACGGAATTGAATTGAGCATATATTATTTCGCCTCTCCGCTCTCGTACTCGCGACATTAAACAACTTTCTGGTTCCCTTCCAAAAGAAAAATGTTAATAAATTTCAGGTAAAAGGAAGGACTTATTTCTGTCAGCCTGTTCGGTTCTGTTCTTTTATACCTACTTGTACAAGGACTAGAATTCAAAGCCATTAATACAGTTTGGTGAGACACTTTCCTTCCTTCTGATCCAATGGATGTTGATGTATCAATTAAAGTCTCTGCTGTATATCCAAGATACTACTACCATCATACAATACTGTAGTAATAAATATCCATCAAAAACCTTTTTTCAAATCCATCCTCCTTTCACCATCCTCAAATGCTCATTCTCATCTTCTATTCCCTTTGCCTCCCCCTACCGCAACCACACTAAACCCATCATCCCACAGGCCTGCCGACCCTTCTCTTTCAAGCATGTATCTTCCATTTTTTTCGTATGTACAATTCCTTTCTTGAGCTACCTTAACTCTTAATTGGCTTCTTGTTCTTCTACTACTACTGGGACTTTTCCTAATTAACATATTCATATCTTGGTTGCAATGAGACTACATGGTAGTACTATTTTGCTCGTGCTTGTACTTCATCAGATTCTGGCAGGTAATGGACTGACGAATGCTGCCGCAAGAGGGCTCTTCCTCACGACTCCATCAGCCAATACTATTAGCATAAACTCATCATCAGAAGATGCTGCAAGTTGTTCATTAAGCAGGTGCAACTCATTCGGACTTCATTTCTCAAGGTATTCTTCTAAACAATGGAGGAACAAGATTGATGATAATGACAAACGCATGGTTCCAACAGGTCCGAATCCTTTGCATAACAGATAGAATGCGTACATGTGATCAGCTCCTACAACTTAATTAGCCCGTGACGAGATTAACGGATGAGTAAACTTACTCAGCATGTAATCTTGGGATACTATGTAATTAAGAATTACTGGCTAGTAGCTAGAGAAAGGAGAGTATTTTTTTCTTTTGAAATTTCAACTGTTGCTTGATATTGGCTTCTAGTACTAATTTTTTTTCCCTTTCAGTTTTATTTGCTTCGTGGCGAAATTATGGCATGTAGTTTAGAGGATTCTGAGAATTTTAGTCCACCCCCGATGGCTTCGCTTCACTAATTTTCCTGAAAAGTACTCTAGTATCCATTTTAATTGATATGGTTACTTTTCATCTAGTGGTTTTTGGTTCATTACTCAGAAATTCGAGGGGAAAGTACATTACACACTGATACTAAGTACTTCATGCTTTATCATTCACAAATTTGTTCTTTTCTTTGCTGTACACAGACAGGATTGGAAAGGTATAAAATTGTGACCAGGAAAAAGTTGAGTGAAACTGTGGAAATGTTCAACTTTTGGAACAAAATTTGAGCATAACACAGTAGATTTAGCTGTTGTAGTGTTCTTACGACAAAAATACAGGAGGCCTTTTATGCCAATATTGCAAGTCTTCTTTTGGAAACCAACAACAAATCATCTTTCTTCCATAAAAGACAAAGATGAGTTGGGAGGATGGGGGAACTGGAACATTGGGTATTGGAGGGGGTTAACACGAAGGTCACAATCACCAGAATTGTCGACTCTCGAAATCATAAAGCAAAACGGGTGTTAAATGTTAATGTTTGGGAAAAAGTGGGTCAAAGCATAGAGTTGCATGCATGGATGGATGGATAGTTGCTGCTGGGACGCTGGCTGGCTGCAATAAAACAGAAACAGAAACAGAAAGGCCAATTAAATGGAATTTGCCTCCATTTACTTTTGTCATGGAGGAATAGGAACAGGGAGGCATAGAGCATTGAAGTCTCCTTCTGAATTCTGATGTCAATTCAATGCCTTCTCACTGTTTAGGAAACAGATCCCATCAACATCGGTAACGAATTAATACATTACAATATTGCTTGAGACATGGGAGGAGTAGCTGCACAAGTAGGCCTGAAATGGAAAGCAAAGAAGAAAGCTTTGGTTTCCGGGAAATTTTGACTGATACGATGTGAGACAATACTGATGGGGATTTATAACAGAATTCCCTTCAATATTTACATTTGGTGTGAGACTAAAACGTACAGTTACCACTATCATTATGGAATGATTACGTCCTCAATTCTCATATGGCCTACGTCTGATTGGTGTTAGGCTGATCTAGATATCTTTAAATGTAGATCAAAATTGCATAAATTACCCCGTTTGCAAATGTGTTTTTTGGATGTTTGTTTAAAATTTTACTGTAATTTAATGTATAAGTTATAGAAAAAATTTTTAAAGTATGAAACTTTTTTTTCCTTTTCCTTTTCTTTTTCTTTCTTTCTTTTTCCTTTTTTTTCCTTTCCACTTCTTCTCCCTTACCTCAACACTTGCCAGCCGCCGGTGCTGGAACCTCCGCCAATGACCAGTGCCGATAAATGCAGAAGTTTTTTTTCTCTCTTCTCCCTCTCCCTCTCCCTCTTCTCCCTCCTCCTTCCTCCCTCTTCCCCGCCACCCTCCCCCTCCCCCTTAGAGAGGGGAGGGTGGCGAAGCAGAGGGGAGGGGAAGGGAGGAGGAGAGAGAGAGAGGGAGAAGAGAAAGAACAAAAAAAAAGCCTTTGTCGATGCTGGTGCCGATGTCGAAAGAGGTGATCTGGAGGTGGTGGTAGGTTGATGTGGGGGAGGAAGAAGAAAAAAGGAAAGAAGGGAATTTTTTTTTTTTGGTGTTTTTGAAGCGTGTATTTTAAAAATTTTGGAAAATTTTTTGAGATTATTATAGTTAAAGTAGTTAAAAAACTTATAAGAGAAAAACTAGGCAAAAACTTGCCTTGCCAAACAGTGCTGCGAATATTTGACAAACAAGTTTTTGGTCAAGTTTGTCTGCTACAAGTTTTTTAACAAATTTAACTACAGTAATTTCAAAAAAAATTTCAAAAATTTTAAACTATACCTTTCAAAAAATTTAAAAATTTACACACATCACAAAGGGTTCCTACAACTTCTATAGTAAGATACAGTAAAATTTTAGACACACACCCAAAAAAACTCATTTGCCAAATGGGGATTACATATTTGCAACTCCCAAAAACATGTAAGAGGTGACTGTTGTTTTACTCTTACTGTTCAAACCAATACAATTATTCTACTAATATATACATTTGTAGCTAGTGTACACATTGTAGAGTGCAAAATAATCACATGTAGACTCGTTAAAACACTTGGCTACCAAATCGGCAAAGTGTAACTTAGCGATTGCCTGTAAATAGCAAGAATGGTGCATAAATTCGCAAAACAAAAGCCAAGATGAATTGGACTTTCTTTGGGCAACTTCTGTGTAGACCCGTCTAATGGGAAAAGACATGCCTTACTTGAAAATCACCAAATGAATCTTAAAGTGAATGCAACACTGCCTCTCCACTCAATTCAAGCAGTAAAACTTTCAACTTTCAGTTTTGGGGTTCAATTTACAGACTGCATCCATCTTCACGTTTTTTCGTACCCAAGTATGTGCATAGCAGGAAGCAACCTTGTCTATATTTTCCAACCACGTTGCATTGTTTACCTGAAACAGTGACATCTGCCAGTAACCAAAACCACATTATTCCTCAGGATGGTCGCCCATTACTACACGGTGCAAGGGTCATCCATTATTGTCATTGATCTCAATTAGGGGAATCAAATACTTAAAATCTTAGTTTTTTTTTTTCTCCCTTTTCATGAAATCAATAGAAAGGTTATCAATGGCAATCCCATCTTATGCTGGTGTTTCCGGAAAAGACCCACAAGCTCTCGTGACAATGCATATTGGCTCCTACCGTTTTTCTTTCTAGCTGTATCTTTTGACTCACTTCGATAATTAGTAAACAGTATCTGCATTTCCGGGAAATATATATCACTGATCCAAAATGAACGACAATGGTCATGTACTTTACATAGAAAGCACTGATTTCAGAATTCCAAAACTACGAATTTGCTAATATGTGTATTATTTATCATCTCACAAGCCAGAATATTACTCGATTATCAAAACCCAAGAGGAAAAGGAAAACAAGAACAAAAGGAAGAAGAAGAATACCACCTAGCAAAACTGTCGGCAATAAGCACCCTTACCATTTAGAGCCGCTTGAACTTAGGTAGGAGCATATCGCGTACAGAAAAAAGTTTTGCTTCTTTCTACGGTATAAACTCGTTCCTATACATGTCATACCCTTGCAAGATGAAGAAACAGCAATGCAAACCGGGAAAACTACCGATCATTTAAATACGGGATAATTTCAGAAACCTCCCTTGAGATTTTTGACAATTTCACTTACCTCCCTTCAGGTTTGGATAATTACACTAACCTCCCTTCATGTAGTAAAATGACTATAATATCCTTCACTTATAAATAATTCCTACAAACAAAAAAACTCTACAATTACAACTAGTCTTTTATTCTAAAACAACTGCTGCCACACAAACTAAACTATTGTTCTATCTCTCTAACTCTTTCTCTTATCTTCTTTCTCCTACATCTCTTTTTTCGCAAATAGACACACACTCTCTCATCTATTTTCTTTTTTTATTAGTATAATTGAATTGAAATTACAAAATGACAAGTTGCTGGATCATATTTGTTATCAAACTAAATGAAGGTGAAAAAGACGGTGGTGATACAGAGTATATACAGGAAAATAAAAATGATAGCTACAAAGGGAATGCGGAATAAAGAAGGTTACGATATTATACCAATTGTGTAAAAAAGAATTTTGAGATATAAAAACTATAATTAGATTTGCCTAGAGACATGGGATGTGGTCTCTAGTATTGCTTTTGGTTGCTCCGTGTTGGTATTCGTAGTAGGTTACATTATTTTGGTAACAACAAGGTTAAATAGTGACATTGATCAATTCAAACATTGAATTTAGGGGGAAAAATGAGACTAAATATTAGGTTGAATGCAGACTTTAACGGTCATAGTTGATTTGCATGGAAAACTTTGAGCCGGCAATAGTAGGTTGCCAAAATTACAAGAATATGGGAATTAAGATGAAGTGATTTATTGAGTTCGTTAAGATGGTGATTATGCTGATTACAATAGTTGCAATATCAAAAAAATTTATTAATTTGTTTTTCTCCCTTCTAAGTAACAAAGGGACATTTTAGGATTTTTGAGGAGAAAGTTAACATATTGGGTCTATATTGTTACTGAAATGCTAATCATAGAGGAGGTAGATGTAATTTTTTAAACTAGAAGGGAGCTTCTTGCAATAATCAGAAACCTCAGGGGAGGTTTCTGAAATTATCCCTTTAAATAATAATAATAATAAAACAAATGTCAAAACTTTTTTACATTCTCTTTACAAAGGCATTGTAAAATGAATACAGAGTTTGCCTTTGGGTAGAGTCGTAGACCTTCTCAAGTATCAGTTTGACAATGATATGCTTGCAGAGTTTGGAAGGGTAGTGGGATTCATCTGTTTTGGAGATGAAGCAGGTGGTATTCCAGGTTTTGGAAACGAATTTGAACTACTCCGTTGTGGAGAGGGGAAGACCTCTGAGATAGTATCCCATGAAGCTGGATCATTATTCCTGCGCTTCCGGTCCAAGAAGGCTGGTCTTATTGGTGCTTCGTCCAATTCAACTTTGCATGTTAACATTGCTACGACCTCTGACATTGGTGGCCTCAGATTTGCATGAGGCTGAAGGCACAAAAAAGCTAGATGAAGTACTTGCAAAACATCCTTCTCCACAACTCCATCCTCGCGCAATTTGGGATCTACTAGATCCATCAGCTTTGACTTCTCATACAACTTCCAAGCCTATTTTAAAAAGAACAGTTTTTCAGATAACAAGTCGTGTGATACCTCACTTTACAGTTTCAATGTAGAAACTACTACAGCAGTTGAAATACTTACATATTCTGGTAGATATTGCTTTTCTGAAGGCAAAGCAAGATCTGTGTTTTTCCTGCAGCTGATAATCTCAAGCACCAGAACTCCAAAACTATAAATATCTGCCTTTTCAGATAATTCTCCTCTTATGGCATATTCAGGTGCTGTATAACCTCTGAAAGAATTTAAAAGAGGCGGTTACTAGCCAGAACACAAAGAAATCAGATCCAGAAGATGCACTTCTTTTCTGTGTGATAAAAAACAGAAAATGCATACTTTAATTCAAGAAGTGTAAATCTTCAAATTCACGTTTTTTGAGAAGTGATTCACTTTCGTCAGTTGGCATTGGTGATTAGCAGTTTGAAGCTTCTATATCCTTCTTTAGCATGCCATTCAAAACTCTGTCCAAAAGAGACTAAACACCCTCATCATATTACTGCAAAAGACTTTGCTTCAGACAGGTCTGATTGCTTATGCAACTAGAATGACTTCAAACACTGCTGGTGTAACAACGACTAGGGCAAATAACAAGGAACTGATGGCCCATAGTAGGGGATGCTTTATTTGTCTAAAGCTAAAAAATAGCCTCCAATTGTCAATAGGTGGTACATCATATTGATGATGGAGTGCTAATTGGCTATGCTATAAGCATCATCCATTGAACTGTAACAAACTGCAGAGTGTTGCTAACTATGGGATACTGAAAAAGAACTATATAGTATGGCATGAAGTCTTCCACACAGTTGTCGATGCACTTGGGAAATATTGGGTTACAAAGCCTGAGAAAACCATCTACTTTGAAGCAGCCAGATTGTGCAATCCGGGATCTTGTACAACCGGGTATAATTCAGTAGACAAATACAACTCCGTTTAAACTTATTTACGCTTATATCGTTCTCTATGAGATTCTGAAGGCACAAGTATTTCTATTTTATGTTCTTTTCCTAGCTTGTAAGAACAAAATTTAGTTTACAGAATTGAAACTAATAATCTTGTTAGTTCATGGTAGAGTAATGCGAAGATGCAATTCTATCTAGCTATAAATGGAACATACTTACAAGGTTCCAGCAAATGTAGTGCTAAGATAAGCTTGATCCTCGGGGAAAAACCTGGCTAGGCCAAAATCTCCAATTCTTGGTTGGAACTTGTCATCAAGAAGAATATTGCTGGCTTTAATATCCCTATGAACAATTCTGAAATGTGAATCTTCATGCAAGTATTGCAAACCTCGTGCAACCCCAATAATTATTTGGAAACGAGTGCTCCAGTTCAAGAATACATCACTTTTTCCTGTCCCATTGTAGAGAAAAAGCATAAAGCAAAACATTGAAGTACAAATCAATTTCTGTTAATTCCTCAATCAGTTAATCGTTCCTTTTGAAGTCCTATTCTAGAACTCTTGTATTTCAATGCTTTCGGCTCTCACTAGCCATCAATCATCATATGAAACATTTACTAGCTTGGTGTTCATTACCAGATTTAAGTATGATATTATCTAGACAATATAAAGAACAGACTAGATAACAGTTGCATTCTAGACGACGAATGTGTCTATTTTCGAGAAACTAAAAGGAAATCAGATAAAGTTCACCAAGTATGAAGATTGGTCTACAGATGGAAAATCTCGGAGATTTTAGTAGGTTAAAGAGGGGAATATTCTTCCACCCTATTTGCCCTTCCTTAAACCTATTTCTCTTCACCTCAACGGTTCTCCTAGATATATCCAACTAAAGTGATCTCTGCTGTAGAGCAAATTTACATAATATTAAAACATGAGGACAATCCAGTCAAAAAACAGGAGATACGAGGAATACCATATATGATGATGTCCAAACTCCTATTTTTCATGTACTCATAGACAAGAAGCCGCTGAGCTCCATCTGAGCAGCACCCAAGAAGGCGGACAAGATTCTTGTGCTGTATGCTGGTTATCATCCTTACCTCAGAAAGAAATTCTGACTCTCCTTGTTGGGATTTTTCCAGGGATAGCTGCTTCACTGCAATCAATTTTCCATCTTCTAGTTTCCCCTGGTAATAGCAACCATCAAGTTGAATAATCTACTGTTAATTAGCAGCACAAAAAACAATAGACTAGATTTTTGCTTTAAAATTTCCAAGCACCTAAGTGATGAACACCATTTATGTCAAAAATGATGCTGCATGACTTAGCAAATAGTCAAATTAACCTATTCACCCTACGGGGGAGTTAAGGCAACAAGATGTCCAGCTCTCTTCATATAATTATGCAAAGACTAGTATCAGATGGACCATCATGTTTCTTACAAGCCACAATTACTGCAGGCCAGAGACTCAAACTCATGTTTAATCTTTTTCACATCTTGGAAAAACAAGAAAGGACTAATACATTGACAGTCGAAGTAATCATCAATACCAGAAAGACTGGTCCAAAGCCACCTCTTCCAAGCAGATTGGCGTGATGAAAATTTTTGGTAGCCTTTTTTAGGGTCTCGAAGTCATAATAGCTTATTGTATGAAGATTTCCACTTAACACGTTTGTTGTCCCTGCGATTGATTATAGTGGAGAACTGTAATGAGATCTCTTTGAGATTAGCTATAACCAATTGTCATATTCTCTAATACATACCACATAAGCCCTTTTTTGGGCCAGCAGTAAACATTTTCAGCCTTCCTGTTTTGATAAATTTGTTGTAGATGAAAAAGAGCACAAGCAATATAATGAGCACAACCATCCCTCCAAGGAGAAAGAACAAGGCTGATGAGGAATGCTTTATGGGACTTTGTAAATCAAGCATTGGGGGTGTTGCCGATGTTACTGCATCAAGAAAGTAGAAACACCTTTCCATGGTAAGATCAAATATCAAACCAATACATGAGACATACCTAGCAGCAAATTGCTATACAAGAAAATATGTTGAGAAAGAAAGGAATGTGAGAACATTCAACCAAGCAAATTTTATGTGATACAGCACTGTGCTTCAGCCAGTAGTATGAATGCATGTGGAGAAACTCTAGCCATAAGAAAGCAGAACAATCGCTTTTTAACAGTCTTAAAAGAAATTAACCTAGTGGAAATTTATAGGATTAGGATTGTACTATGACATTTGTGTGAAAATTCCCTCCAAATTATGAATTAACAACTAGATCGCTATTTCCGCTAGAATACTCTGATACACAATAAAGATTATTGTACGAGTGTAGGAATTTTTTGAATCCACCAGTGCAACTTATAGCAAAATCACAGTGAAATTTATAATGAAAGCAAAATGCTTGCACTGGGACAGCCTATTGAAGGCTAGTTGGGGAGGCCTGGAACTCCATCAAGAAGACACTGGCCAAAGAATCAACATACATATATATTGCCTATCAAGCTAAATAATCCATGCTTGCATGCTGGACGGAGAAAGCTCAAAACTGCTAGGCGGCTTCAAACGCAATACCCATTCTTAACAAAAGTTTGTCTTTTATCCATGGAAATTCTTAACATGCTTGACCTTGCTAAGAGCATCTATGCAACTTCTTGGTGACGATAAATTTTCCTTAACCATGTCATAAGCACAGTGCGTCTATAATCAACCAAATCGTGTCAACTGCCTTGCTACAACAAAAAATCTAAGCTCTAAAATGCTCGAACAATCTTCCACCTGTCCTATGTAATAATTCTCATGTTAAATCTAAGGGAAGATTCAAGTGATCAGAGATCATCACCGTAAATCCTATATACTATAACATGCTAGATGTCTTAAAACACAAAACTATAATCCGACCTTCTAGCAAGGTGACATGAATATAGAAACTCAGAAATGTCAGAACTTATTCAGATATGTCCTTGCCAACATTGAATCCCCCCAACCCAAAAATGGGGTGGAAAACAACAAACAAATGTTTGTTAATCAGAACGTTGCAGGGTAGTCCCCAACAGGGATTACACAGCATCATGCCCTCTGCATCTCAAATTCTGATTCGAAGGCAGCTAGTATACAATTTGAAATTGGAACCCCATGAACTCAATTCTGCAATTAAGCCATGTATTTACTATTCCCTTTTGTGGTATAAAGCTCCAGTACTAGCTGGAGCAATAATCATCAAAGGGTAGAACCTTTTATGGGTGAAATATGCATAAACGGTAGCCCCAACCAAGATATCAAATGTACAACCAACAGAAGGAAGAAAGGAGGTATTTTTGGAAAAATATACGGCAGAAGTTGAGGGACATTGAATCATGACAATCCTTTTTTTCTTTGACACTCAAGAGTAACATATACTGACTTCTATAGCGCTACATTCCTTCTTCACTCAGTCCATTACAACCTGATTGCAGACATGATGCTTGAAACACAAGTACTTAACACGATCAAACTCAAATATTGAAAATTAGTTATGAAACTGCAAATAGATCCATACCATCAGCAAAACTAGCACTAAGAAAAAAGTATTCATTAGAAGGTAAGCGTACCATGTTGTTCAACTATTATAACACGACGAGCCATTGAGGTGCAGCAATCTGTGTAACTGAAACTAATTCTTTTCTTCTGCTGCTTTGATTAGTGAAGGATAAAGGATCATGGTTTTAGGAAGCCAGACTGTGCTTTGCTGCTCACACAGCTTTTGGTTATCCTGACTTTGTTTTATTCCTTTGTGAAGCATCCCACTGTTTGAGACAGACAAAGGAGACGGGGGCATGGGGATGATCGAAAGGGGCGAAGTTTCGGCCGATACAAAGCAGTGTAGGCGACAGAGAAGAGGGACGATTTCCATATGTCTGTCGCTGTAAGCAGGACGGCAGATTTCACAATTTTTTTTGGAAGTTCATCTTATCTTAGAAAATTAAAAAGAAGAAACGGTTAACCGCGGCCATTCAATCATTCCTTGTTTGGTTGGAGGGGTTCAAAATGAGGAGCCAAACGTGCCCGATGGATCACCAATCCAGAATAATCAGGTGTATAAAACTTCGAACAACCACTGTACATCTTCCTTCACATGTTGTACACATGTACTTGCTGCATGTAGCTAGAACTTCACAAACAAATTGAGAATTGTGAGAGCCGTTTAATGTATTAAAAAGATCTTGAAAAAGAAAGAAAATATGCCATCGCATCATCACTACATGGGACAACTGTTTATTTATTATAGTAATGAATAAAATATGCCATCACTACATCATTCATGCACAAGATTACAAGAATGATATAATTATTGATAAACTAAAGATATGCAATGCCAAATATGACACACTACTACTTTGTCAGCGGAGAGATGACATAGTATTATTCTATACACTTGTCAATGCTAATGCCAAAGGGTTTGGATCAAAGACACAAATGAATGAAGGAATCGGCCAATTAGACAAAAAAAAAATGGATGGAGATTGCAGGGTACATTAGCAATCATATTGAATTAGCCAATGTTTAAATAAAACAGGAAAAATGGCAGAAGCTTGACAACATCGAAAAGCGTAAACGTTAAATTTGTTTGTTTTATTACTCTAATTAGAGACTTACGGACAAGTTTAAATTTGGATCAATTTATCGAATAACAATGTTTAGGAGATCAAATTTTAAATGTGGAGTATGCACCCGAATGCAATGGAGGAATTGCCTGAGAATTGATTGATTGATTGATTTGGCTTCATGGAATAAATGAGAAAAAGGGTAAAATACTCTCTCTTATTTGGAAATATTAACATTTCACGTATAACTATGAATACTTTTCGTTCAATTTTCAATTTAGTTAAAAATCTCTATAATGCAAGTTTTCAAATTAGAGGAAATTAAATTAAACATTTGACAAATCACAGAGAGTTTTTTAATATTTTATCTTGAGAAAGTATGTAAAAAGGGATTTTTTGAAGTTACTTGATCGTTTGATCTAGAGTTGTAATCGAACCGAACTGCTTGCGAGCATTTCAGTCAAAAACTTGACTCGAATTCGAGTAGTTTGTTGGGCCAAACGAGTCAAATTTGAGTATAAAGTAGCAAGACTCAAAGGTTCGTCAAGCCTTTTCGAGTTTTAAAATTTTAATTTTTTAATATATTATTATTATAAAATTACTCTTGTACCCATAAGAGTGGTTGAATAACGATAATATCTTTTCGCCTAAAATTTATCAAAAAAAATGAAATTCTTAAATATTTCTGATTTGAGTTCGATAAGACTCGCTTTTACTCAAATTCATGCTAGTCGAACTCGAGTTCTACAAGCAATGTACCGCATTGAGCTCGAGCGCGGCGATAGTTGGATTCGATTCGATGGAATTACATCCCTAGTTTAATCCAAAACCAAATAGCTTAGGATAGTACTACTAGCTAATGTGGGGCCAATTTGCTTTCTCCATCCGTTCTTGAATATTGGACGAGGGGCCTAGAGATGGTCCAGTCCAACCCAATTAGGCAATAAGCGTGCAATGGGTTTTTAACTTTCTGTGGATACTTGTGATTGAGGGTTCATTTTGACAATTCACTTCATCCCACAACCATTGCCCATCGGGAATCTCAATTTCTTAATTTTGTAAATGTTTATAGGTTATAGGAGGAAATATTATATTATTAACAGTCCAACACAAGGTAGGAAAAAGAAAAAAAAAAGGAAAAACAATTATCATAATTTTTTTTCCAAAAAATAGGCGTCATTAACCATTTTTCAGAAGTATTGGAATATGATTAACTTCATCAATTTTGACTATAATATCTATGTAAAAACATCAATTGAAGTGGAAAAACAGAGATGTTTTTCTTTTTCATTATAGTTAATACCTCAAACATTTATACTATGTACAAAGGGGGAGGTGGACTTTTGATGTAACCAAATTTTTGTCAATTCGCATTTTTCTTAAACTACCCTTACTAACTACGTAATATAATGAACTAGTACCAATTATGGTTATGAATAATTTTTAAATAACTAATCTATTTATACACATTAATTTGGTGAATTTTTTTAATATCTATTGTCAAAAATATAAAACCAATTCGTCTAAGAAGGATACAAATTTACTCGAAGTTTTAATAATATTTTCCTATTAATTCCACATACATTCCCTTGAACACCAGTCATTATTATGGTGTATGGTATTTGGTCGGATCGGTTAAGATGTCAATTTCCAGAAGGCGGTCAAATTGGACTTTACCTAACCAAAAACCATCGGGCAGGTGCAGATCAACCCTGAATCATGACTTCACGGAGCCCACGACTCAGGAAGCCGGCATGTTCATGAATGCAGACTATTCTCCACGATTTTTTATAAAAAAAAAAAAAAAAAAAAAAAAGAAGACTGGCTTTAGTCAAACGCTGCGCCCAGCTGGAAATCCGCATACAAGAATTAACTAGACACTCATAAATAGCCTACATTGTGGAGTACTAATAAGTTTTCAATTTTGCAAATAAACTACAATTCAAATTATATATAACTCATTTCTAAATCTCGTGATCCATTGCATTACAATAGGTGCTACTAACAATTAGAAAATGTAGCAACTGTGACAGCCCCACCTTCCCCTAAGGCGAACCAGAGGGTTCGGCGGGCCGCCTGCCCAACTCTCGCCGGGACTCAGTCGTTCACTACATTCCTCAAACAGATTACAAGATAAAACTCAAATATTACATCAAATTCTCCAATAATTACATGTCAAAAGCAAAGCGGAAATAATTCCCAACTATACATAAAATGATTCCAAATCCAAACTGTACAAGATATAGGCCATCCAGACATGTGAATAAGCACAACAAGACCTTCCTTCGCTTTGAGCCCTGTGGAGGGGAATAAAATATTTTTGGGGTGAGCTAGAAGCTCAGCAAGTAACCAGTAAAATCCTTAAACAAATATATTTCACAATGTTGCATTTCGATCATTTCGATGGTGTCATGATTCAGAGATCAAATGTTCGTTTAGTGCTCTCGTGAGCCAGGGAAATCATAACACTTGAACACCCAACGCTCAAATAGATCATTTAACATTAACATTAACATTAAGAGGGAGCCCCTTCTTGAGCTCCAGATAAACATGAACATGAACCATAAACAGAGTGGAGACGTTGGTGTCCAGCACAAGACTTTCCCAGAACTCATTGAAGCCAAATCATGTCATGAACTCACATGCAAGCACGCATGATATGCAATCGAGTACATAATGCAAGAAACATTTCACAAGTACTTTGGAAATAGTTTAGGGTCACTCACCTCCACGGCTCAGAAATCATCCAGCATATAACATTGCCTTGCTCAAATCCAAGTCTTAGATCACAAACTCAATGCAAACAAATCCCTTCAAAGTTCGGACAACACTTCCCCTGAATTTGCTAACTTTTTCCAGCCATCATGGCTTCATTATTTCCTCATTCCAACCCAAAGGTACACACACACAACAACAAGTTCATCCAATAGCCATTCAGTAAGCTCCAAGTAGTACTAGTACAAGTCAAGTTAGGGAAAAGTCCGGAAATGAAAGTTAAGCTCAAAACCAGAAAAACAGATTTGACGTCATTTTGCGGTAATGGTACCAAAGGCGCTACGATTGTCGGATGAAGGTCCAAGACCCACCGTTTCGAAGCTAAAAGACAGGGCTACAACATTGTAGAAGGTCACTCAATCCAGTTTCGAGTGTAACCAGGTCAAAAATGCAAGATACTATACCAGAATCACAAAAACAGATTCACAGAATGTATTCTAGCGGAAACATCATAAAGCAGGCTATCCAAGTCCAAATCCAGAAATTCTAAAACCAGATGAAAGCTAAGAAACAGGGATAAATTTCATCAGAAGACCTCAACAACCAATTCCGAAGCAACTCCAGCCAAAACAACCAATTACAGGCGCAATTCTTACATTCAGGTAAAACCAGAACAGCAATAGTAATTTCGATTTTTCTCATTCTACACTACTCCGATTGACCTGAAATTTTGTAGGCACATCTAAAATGGCATTCTCTAAAACTTTCATGTTTTAAACCAAGGCCAATTCGGCCTCTAACTAGGAACTAAAAATTCGGGCAGAATGCTCCCACAAGAACCCTAATTTTCTGAAATTTCTTCCAAAACAGAAATTGATTGCAATTGACCACTTTTTCCACCTCATAGAGTCCTTAAACATCATTTTCAATCATCATATATAACCACACAACCATGTTCATATTAAAACAGAAGAATCCCCAAAAATAATAAAACTTCATCAAGTCAACCACAACTCAAGATATAATCCATCAAACCATCTCTTTAGCCATCACAAGTCACTAATTTAGCATAATCAAGAACAAAGAAAGGATTGCTAAACATGAACCTTGAAATATCAAGAAAGTTGATGGCTTAGTCCTTTGCCTTCTCTAATCACTCCACCACTACCTTCAATCTTCCTAAACAAGTGACTTTTGTGGAGGAATTTGAAAGTTTAACGGTTGATTCACAAGATTGAGCAAGAAATGGAGTTGGAGTTGAAGGCTTTCTTCTTGTATTTTTGCTCCAAGAGGTTCGGCCAAGACAAGCTTAAAATGGAGAGAAATTGGTCAATTTTTGAGGTTTAGTAAAGGTGATGCAAATTAGTCAAAGTCCAACTTTGAATAAGAAGGTGACACATGTCACCTTTTGGTTTAAAACTTATCTTTTTGTCACTCCAATACAAATAGCTTAACACTTTGTAAAATAATATCACTTAATACAAAATTCCAACAAGTTGTCAAAAATATAATGCATTTACCGCACTTGCGGGTCCCACGTTCAATATACGCTTTTAATTTCTCAAAAACTAACCGATACTAGAAAAATCATTTTCAAACTATCTTTGCACATCAACTTTATCTGGGAAATTTTTTTCTAATAAAGAAAATGTAGAAAAGGCGGGTGATTAAATAAAATAAACACTAGAAAATTAGAAAATTTCCGGGTTCTCACACTCATTCTTTTCCGGGCGTCACAGCAACAAACATGTTTTTTGCCATCTTTGTATCAATTAAATAGATTTGGATAATGGGGCGTTGCACAACGAAAGGTAACTATGGAAAACCAGAGCATTAAGGAAACGAATTTTCTTTTCCAGGAAATTTAATCCTATATCTTAGTCTAATTCAAATCTTTTGATTAATCTCTTCAAAGACATATTATTTGAAAAACCAACCAAACGAGTTAATGCTAAGTTTGGCTATGTGAGAGGTCGTTCGAGTTTTGGTACACCAACCATTTATGTTAAATTTAAATAGTGTTTTGTGTTTGATTAAGTTTTAAATTTCGCTCAATTTTAAGTGATTAGCATCAAATTTTGAAATTTATGCGTAAACAATTCAAAATATTTGAACTCGCTTCGAGTTTGGATTTGTTGTTTTGGGTATTGCTAGATGAATACATACGACAAATTTAAACAGAGTCTGGTTCGATGAATAAACACTGACAAATTTAAACCCATTAATAAGTAAACAAACTTAAATGCTAAAATATTGATTTAATTAAACTCATTTATATCTATACTTTCATGGAAGAATAATTGATGTTCAACTGCTGCGGTCACCCTTGTCTCACTAACATGTTAAATAACGAAATTGAGTGGGTAGAGGTGTTGTATTTTAGTTGCACAAAGTATAGTAGTATTAGAAAGTTGAAACGTATAAGTAGGATTACGATTTAAGGAAAAAGTCCAAATTACACACGGCATCATCCATTATCTCCAATATCTCCAGCACGCCCACGGCATCATCCATTCCGTTCCCTCACTATCACTCCAAGCCTTCTTTTCTGCTGAAAAGTCTCCATTCACCGCTTCTAAGTTCTGACCTTCAACCCCCCATAATCCCTTTCTTCTCCAAGCTTACCATTCCTATTTGCTAGAACAACTTCATCAAGCAGCAAACTTTCTCATTTACAAAGAAGAAAATCTCAAACCCAGAAGTAAATCTATCAATCAAACAAACAAACTAGATACTTCTCTTTCCTTCAATACTAGTGATAAAAAAAACATGGCGTATGTAGATCACGCGTTCTCGATATCCGATGAGGACATCATGATGGACACCCCCTACACCGTCAACAACCGCCCTCCTATCAAGGAGATCGCGCTCGCCGTTGCTCTTTTAGTTTTCGGCACCCTAGGAATCGTCCTCGGCGTCATTATGGCTGTCAACAAAGTTGGTGGCGACCGAGCTCATGGTCAGCTCTCTCTCTCTCTTTCTATTTTCCTATTATACCCCTTACTTTACTTCCAATTTATATGATTCTGCCTTTAACTATTTATCCGTTTTTCTGCTAAATTTGTTCTGGGGTTTTTTTTTTCATGGTGGGGGAGGGTTTGGTACAACAGTTATTGAGCAGAGTACTACTTAATTGAGTCTAATTTTTCATTTCTGAATTTTCCCTGAAGTTTTGATTTTGGAGGTATTGCTCAGGTTGGCTGGTAGTGTCTTGTGCCCCTGTATGATAATGCTTGAATGATTATCTAACAAGCGGCTATATATATATATATATATATATATATATATATATATATAATGCTCTTTTTGCTTTAGCTCACATTCAATTGGATTTCCTAGCTAACGCTTGATTGATTCCTGAATCTTTTTTTAACTGTTGATGAGCATATATTGACTATTGTTGTCAATTTCAGGACTATTTTTTGCAATACTTGGGGGTATTTTATTTCTTCCGGGATTTTACTACACAAGGATTGCATACTATGCTTATAAGGGTTACAAAGGTTTCTCTTTCTCCAACATTCCTCCTGTGTAGAGTCGTTGGAGAATCAAGAGTTGATGTACAGATAGAGCCCTTGTTCTTTCGGGTGTTACTTCACTGTCATTCGTGTTAGTATCTGTTTGCTGATGTTATCTCTGAGAAATTGTAATGCTATGGCTGTAAATGAATGCACTGTTAAACTTGTACACACTCTTAGTAATGATCTATTTTTCCTTTTTTGACCTCTCTTGCTCACTTGATTTTTACTTATTCATGTGTTACTGAGTATCTATTGGGCAATTGTGGATGGCAATGAAGTTGGTTTGGTCAACTTTGCTTTCCATTACTGCAAATGCTTATGCATAAGGAATATTTGTCTGTGGAATGTGAAGTTCTTTACGCATTACTCACTCTAAAACGTTGCTAGTCTTGATATCTTTCATGTACATATTCTTCAAATGGTAATAACCAGTCCAAATAAACCTTAGGCTCCTATGTTTTCTGCATATGGGTTGAGTTTGCTCTTATATTCCACAGAGTTAATTCAAAAATAAAATTGTACATGTTTGTTAATGAATGAGAAACCATATGAAGGCAAGCTTTGGTTGGACCTAATTTAAAATGCTTGGAGGTTAAGAATTGTGGTACTTTTTTCCAGGATGATAGTTGTGGATATTGAGAAAGGTAACTGATTGCTGATGGAGTTTATTTCATGCTTGGAGAATAGGGTGCAAGAGTTGTTTTCTTGAACGGCCATTGGTGTCTTATCAAGACTCTTAAATGGCCGTGGATCTAACGATAATGGACCAAAATTTCAGAATCCCGTCCTCCTTAAAAGTCTTGTTGTGCACCTTTGCAGAAATTATTGGACGATGTAGCGACACAAAAGGGGCATTCTTTCTGCTGCACCTCTTGCCTTATATGGTTGAGTGATAAAGGCCCAATAACTTCTGTTGAGCATGTTATCATAAATCTGAAATAATTATAAGAAGAATCTACTTGGTCTTCTAGGACATTTCCTGTTGGCGAGATAGCACATAATGCTACTTAATATTCTTGTGTGGTTAGAATGTTTTCAAGTCCTGGTTTTGTTCTTACTCGTGCGAATGGTATGATGCCCTTTATGCTATGTCCTACTTGTTGCTTATTTTACAGCTTTTGCTTTTGGGACTTTTGGTCAGACTAGGTAGATTTCTATGCCGTTCAACTCATAACTGATAAGGATTATGATAGGCCAGTTAATATGTTGCTAAATGGAAGTTTGGTTTCTTTTGTAAATTATAGATTATGTTTTATGTCTCTGTTTGTCAATGGTTCAGCAGAGCCTCATTCCTCAACCCTAATCTGTTACCTGCATTCAACATGTGCGGTTTTTGGAAGATACAGACTTATTTGCTTCTAGTGCAGTCTGTTTTACGATGGGAGTAAACAATCATAGATGTTAATAGATGCCTTGCTGAGTTGAAAGATCACAGATGTGAGTGAACAATCATAGATGTTAATGAATGACATTTTCGTAATTATTGTGTGCCCATTTACTTCATTGTGAGTTGGAAGATCTACATTTGTAAAATTTCTGATGGCTTTTGAAAAAATTTTAATTGTCAAAAGGTCATCTGGCATAAACCAGCCAAGGAATTGAATGCCAAATGTACTGTTGACGTTATAAATTTTGAGGGGAGTTCGTGTTGAGTGTGGAGGGTTTTCTGTTCTGTGGTTGATCGCATCAGATGCCTTGTAGTTGTCTATTTTAACCAAAACAACTTGTCATTATGTGCTAATTTTATTGCGTTTAGTAATGTGCTAAATTAGTTGGGACAGGTAAGGAATTGAATGCCAGTCATTGCCCCTATGAAACGGCTGCTTACGGGCCAGGATATGGATGTGGCATTAGAATCATTGATGCTTGAAAAGCTATTGGTGAGGCAAACACTTTCGTACCTATAGTTAAAGTGAATGGGCAAGATCTCTTACGGTGCAATAGAGAATTATGACCATGCAAACTCAGATTAGCCTATAGAACCTGCTATACAAGGTTTACTGTTCTACTGAAAGATATAAATGGTGTTACAATTTGATTGAGATCTTAATGAAACAACGTATTGGTATAAAGTTACCTTACTGCTTGTTGAATGCATAACAACAAATTGTCGAGTCATCAGAGGCTAATGGTGGTTTACTGCAAGAGGTTGTGATTAGCATTTGAAGTATGAAATGTCAATTCTCTGGATATTAAGGAGCGTAAATCAGGAAAATACCCTTTATTTTGATGCTGGAAACGGAATGGGTAACTTTCAGGGAAAGCAGCTCCGTGATTGGCGTTTCTTTGGACTTTGCCGTGGTGCTTGTGGGATATCTATCAAGATTCAAGACCATGCCGTGGCGTACCTGCTGTTAACTCTGAAGGGACAGATGTCCATAATTAGTACTGTTTGATGCATACGAGAATGTTGTGATCAACGGTGCCGCCGTTGTCTGAGAAAGGAGTACGAAGATTTGTCGGTTGAGTCGAAACTGCTTGCCTGTTTCAAATGGTTCTAGTCCTGTTCAATTTCATGACTTGGCTTTCAATCTGCACAAAGTAGAGTGCATGTTATGTTTATCTTTGAAATGTAGCTTTACTACTCTTTTTTTTTTTTTTTTCCCTTTTTCCCCCCGCCGTATTGAAATTTTGGAAAGATGTTAAGATATAAATAATATGCAGGGACGTTCGTGGTAGGACTGTGTTTAAGTTGAGAGCCTTCTTTTGCCGATCTTGGGAGTACTGTGACGATATTGTCTTGACTTCAATATCGTGACTTTACACATCACATGCACACAGACCAGTTAAAATAAAGGTAAAAATAAAAAAAATTTCTGTTTAAACTAAAGGGTTAATTTCACATACCCCTGAGGTTTTTAACAATTACAGAAAGCTCCCCTCAAGTTTTAAAAATTACACTTATCTTCCCTATTTTCACTATTTAAGTAACATTCTAGATCCAAAAGGCTATACTTTTTCTCAAAATTTCTATAATGTCCTTGAGTTATAATTCATAACAAAAATGTAAAGGAAAAAATGGTTTACAGTCTTTATTTCATTTATCTTTATTTCCTACCCCTATTACCTACTTATCAACATCTAAATTACCACTAAATAAATACTTATCTTTGTTCTAATATTCCTCTTTTACATAAAAATTTTTGATGCAGACCATTGTATTAACTATAAATGCTACATCATACACCTAAAAACTTACCTACAATCTCATAACAATATCAGATTTTACTTAATATACTACAATATTCATCAATATTCCTAAATTTCAATTCCATGGCTGCCAACTTTTTAATACAAAATAATCTAAACCATCACTACTAATATCAATATCCAATATATTCCATTGGCACAGAGTTCAAAATCAATCAAATTCTCTCTATAGGAATAATATCAATAATTGTAAATAAAAAATAGAAACACAATGCAGTTATAAATATATATCAAGAACACTTTTTTTCATGATAACCATAATAGTATAACTTATATATAAGGTACTAAGATATATAAGTATTAGTGGTTTAGTGTGTATGATGATTTTATTAGTAGCGATAGTATACATTTGGTTGATAATAATAGATAAATGAGTTTGAAAGAAAAATAGAGATAGTTAAATAGATAGTTAAATAGAAAAGACTGTGGTTTGAATTATTGGTTAATAATCGATGAGAGAGTTTTAATATTTAATAGAGTGAGTAATGATCTATTTTTCCTTTTTTGACCTCTCTTGCTCACTTGATTTTTACTTATTCATGTGTTACTGATTATCTATTGGGCAATTGTGGATGGCAATGAAGTTGGTTTGGTCAACTTTGCTTTCCATTACTGCAAATGCTTATGCATAAGGAATATTTGTCTGTGGAACGTGAAGTTCTTTACGCATTACTCACTCTAAAACGTTGCTAGTCTTGATATCTTTCATGTACATATTCTTCAAATGGTAATAACCAGTCCAAATAAACCTTACGCATTATTTTTGTGCAATGTAATTTTGTTTAGTTCAAACAGTTATCCTTTGGTAATCTTATCATTTTTGTGCAATATAGTTTAGTTTAGTTCAAACAGTTATCCAATTGCTATCTTGTTGCTAATCTTATTATTGTATTGGAAACCTCAAAATACACTACAGATTAGAAGATTGTTCTTCCTCGATGTAGAAATGGATAACTAGCCACTTGGATACACCTTTTTTTTGGTACTGGGATACACTTCATAGTTAATTCCCGTGAAAAATAGATGTATTACCAACATCTGAACTTTTAATTTGTTCATATTGGTCGTTGCAATTTCCGTGATCAAATGAAAAAAGGCAAAGAAGAATTAGTTTGATCTCACTAGGCTTGCTTGGATTTGAATTATTTGGAAAAAAATCTTTTTTTTAAAGATTTTCTAAGCACGTTTTTTAATCATCTTTTAACAACATGCAGTATCTTACAAAAAAAATAATGATGCGTGGGAAAAAATTTGCTAGATAATCTCCACTAACAAATGTAAACTAGGGTAGAACACGTACCGCTCTGATGTGAAACCATAGTTATTAAACCCAACCCGGGAAGGAACCCGGCGAAGGAGGTGGGTCAACGGGTTACTGGTTGAACCGGTGGGTCACTACATATATTTAAATATTATATTTCATAATTATTTATATAAGATATATGATATAAATTGTAATAAATAATGCCATAACAAAAGCTCATTTAATTTAATTTGTTATAAAATAATTAATTCATATAAGAATCAATCAAATATAAAGTTATTTATTAATATACCAAACTTCAAGTGTAAAATTTTATCTATATTTAGTGTAATTATCTAGCTTATTTATGAATTTTAAGTGTAAAAATTTATTAAAAATAATATTTGTCTTTAAATGAATTATGTAATATGTTATTTTTGGAATCCATTTTATAACTTATAGAGTTTGGAGGGTAATAAATTTTTATTAAAAGATTCCAAATAAATTTGTTTTAGAGAAAAAAAGATAGAATTGAAAAAACATTTATATATCATACTAAAGCTACTATATCAACATATTTGGAAGTAGTTTGGTGGTAAGCAAGCGGTAGTGTGGGGGCAGAGGTCGGAAGTTCGAGTCCCCACAATAGCAATATAATTTTTCCACAAAATCCGGTTAGTGACAAAACCGGCCAAAACCGGCCGGGTTTCCGGTTTAACCCGGTTCGACCGCCGGGTCGTTGACTAAGTCAACGGTCTCTTTGCACAAACGATCTGATTCCAAACCCGGCCCGGTCCAATGACCGGTCCACCGGTTTGACCGGTTCGACCGCCGGGCCGGGCCGGGTTTAATAACTATGTGTGAAACGATAAGAAGGTCCATAGATGGTAATTCATGTGATTATAATAGCAGATAATATGCTATGCATCATCGTACATCGTGGCGGGCACAGTTGTGCTTAGCTATGGCGGATAAAACTACAAACCCCAAAAATATCTCCATCCAATACCCTGACCCACAATTGAAACAAGGCCAAGAGAGAGACGACTAAAATTTGTTAATTATACAGCTACTGTGAAAATTCAATATGGCCAATTATTCAGCTGTTAAGATAAGTAATGAAATTGTGCAGCTACGAGATCTTTATTTAGCACATTACTTGTTCGATCTATTTTCTCCATGATTTTCTAATTGGCACCCTTTAATATGGATAAAAAACAATCTGCTTAATTAATGCATTAATTATTTCATATTTTGGAAAGCTATTTTTAAGAGATTCACATGCTGAATGACATACCTAAACTTAAGATACTTACACTTAGGAGAGCAATTTGGAACTATGAAAATTCTAACTCATATTTAAAATGCTCAATGCTTAGAGAAAACCTATTAAAGTCAAAACAAATGCAAAAATCCAAGAAAGAAATTATCATTTCAGTTGAAAATGTTCTTGTATTGGAAGTTCGAACCATTTTAATTTTCAACATGGTTTCACACTAAAATCATTAATTTTAGTTTTGACTAGTGTGTAAAAAGCCACGAGAAGTACGTTAAATTCATTTATCAAATAAAGAAAAAATAACAACTAGTAAACTAAACAAATACAATTTGTTAAATTATGAGAATTATAATATCGGATATGATATGCTTGTTTTGTTGATTTTTTTGAATTTTTCTTTTTTTATTTTTTTTTTACAAATATGAAAATTTTAGTGTTCTATGTCTTCTTCCAAAATAAATTGTATTTTTCCTTCCAAATTGTCATTTTATGGGAATAAAAAGTTCAAAGTTCATAATGGTATCTTTTTTCTTTTCTTTTTTTAAATAAGCCATAATGGTTGCTTTGGTTTAGAATTTGGAAACCTACCATTTCTCTAAAGTTACAAAATACAAATGTATAAAAATAAATCACTTTAAGAACTTTGACAACATCATGTATCTTTTAGACATAATAATAATAAAAAATAGCACAAAGTTGGCCAAACTTTTGTTCTTAGTTTGAAAATGAATTATTAGATTTCTAAACTTATGTTGCCAAAAAAAAAAAAATACACACACACACACATGCATGCACAACAATAAACAAAAAACGAAAAGATAGAAAAAAAAAGAGATGATGTTGAAGTACAAATAGCCAAACTTTCACCCCATCTTTGTTAGTTTATTTGAAATAGTCTTTTTTTTTTATCATTTGCAAAATTCTTTCCTTACTAAAAGTTTTTCAAAATTAAAGACGTTGCCTCTTAAATACTAGAATTCATCATAATAACTTTATCCATATTAACAAGTGCCTATTAGCCACCAGTTAACATTTAATCACAACTTTCCATTTAGGCTAATGCATTCAACTACAACATAGATAATTATGCCAGGGTGTTAGGCATAATTACAACTATCTATGTTGTCTATATATTATGTCAAAGTGTTATCCTTATCCTAAAATTATAAGATAATTTTTTTTTTTTTGGTGAGAATGAGACAATCCTTTTCATACTATCAGGAATTTCTAAAGGGTTCACATAACAAAACAAACCATGGAATGAAAATATACTGGTAGAAGTGTAGAACTGTCGAAGGAAGCCATTGGAATTTTACGAATCATATGTGGCTGTCTCTGTAATAGTAAAACATTCTCATGGGAGGTTACAGTAATTTATTTTAATCCAACATATGAAAATAAATAAACAAATAAATAAAAGACCTATCCCTGTCCTTGGTGTCTGCTTAAATAAATTAAAAAAAAAAAGTACACCATCCAGCTCTCGCAGCAGCTCCACTCACACTCTTCACTTCACTTTACTCAAAACTCCACTCCCCTTTCCTACTTCTTCCGCAGAACCTTCTCCCAGTCATTAAACGCCAGTAGCACCCACCAGATTCCAATCCTTTCCCGACAAGTAAAGGACAAAAAAAAAGATAAATTTTTAAGATTTCTTTTCTTTCCTTAGATTTCACGAAAAAGTAGGAATGCCGGCGAACGTGGAATCGAAGCCACCTCCGAGGATCGGCAAGATCGGACCTTACACCGTCTTCATAACCCCTCCTTCTACTCCCTCCACTCCTACAACTCCCAGTCCCCGACCCCTCTCCGACTCTCCCAAGAAAACCGTTCCCGCTTCTCCGCTTGCATCGCCTGCCCCTGTTCAGCGGCCAACTCAGTCTCATTCTCCTCCGCCTCCTCCGCCGCCTGCCGTTCAGGCTCCGCCTTCGCAGTTTTATAGCACTAAACCATCCCACAAGTCTCATTCGACTTTTGGGTTCTTCTGGGATGCCGTTGCCAAAGTTCAAAATGGTAAAATTTTCTTTTTTTTTTTCCTTTTGTTAAATAAATCTAGAGCTGATAAATTTTTTTTTTTTTTTGTTAGATTCAGGATTTGGGTATTTTTGCTCGTTTTTTCCTTTTGTTGGTAAAAGGTTTTGATTTAACTTAATTTTCTTTTTATAGCTCACGCGAGTTTGGATGAGCACGTGGCGTATTGGTTCGGGTTGAATCAGTCCAAGTATCAATGGGCACTCGATGATTTCTATGAAACAAAGGGAACTGTAAGTTTTTATCTCTTCTTTTCTGTTACCCATCTAGATAAATTCAGCTTATAGGTATTTCCTTTTTATCTAATAATGCTTGCTAATCAAGGATTGGAGTCTTACATTGTTTCACTGGTAATGACTGTTAGAATGTAGTTTCTTGATTGCAGTTTTTGAGCATGTAGGGGTGAGAGACGAATGCTCTAGTTGAATTTTTAGCGGAAGTTTTCAAGTTTGATCTTGATTATTTAAAAATATTAAAAATGGAAAACTTATGTGAACTACAAGTAGAAGATATATGCCAAATTGTAATCCAAAGGTAAAGACCAGGTTACCAAAGATATGATCTTAGCCCCCACAATGGAGTATATTCAATTTAGTGATATTGAGAAAGTTTGCTTTATTTCTTGCCCATGCCTGAGTTCAAACTGAAAGGATGGAATTGGCAATAGTTTATGGTTTTCATGCAATTTCTGAGATTCCACCAAAGAGGCAGGACACAAGTGGATCCTAGTTCTATCAGGACTTTCTGATGTAGTTGGGAAGAATAGTAGATTATGGATGTCATACTATTTCTTAGACACTGTCGAAGAGTCAGGATAATTAGTAGATCCTAGTTCTATCAGGACATTTTCATGGATCATCTTACAACTTGAAATTTTCAATAAGCAAATTGCTTACCATATTCTAGCTTAAATAATCTGTAGACACTAATATCCCTTTTACATTGTCATTCAAATGGGAATTTGGGAATTAAAGTCTTTAGTTAGTATGCTAGGGGGACCAAGGATGCCTCTGAAGTGGATCTGGACCAAAATAGCACAGCACTCAGATGTAGTACTGCAGACTAGGGGGACGACTGGCTTTTAGTATTTTTTGCTTTTAGTTTTCTCTTTTTCTTTTTGCTTTTATCAATTTAACTTTTGATTTTTTGCGTTGGAGGGATGGGTGGGGTTGGAGCTGTTGGAAGTGAGCACTGTAAAGGAGTATATTTATAGGTTTTGTTTTGTCAATTCTCCAAAGGATCTTGCTGAAGAGAGTAATTGCATTTGTCTTTCTGTGGATGATGAATAATGTTGAATTTCAACGATTTCAACAAAAAGGATCAAGAAATTCTTAATTATTTCTTGAAATGTTTTGTGTTACCAGAAGTGAAGTTTCTGTATATGGTGTCTTGTTGATTCCATTTTGAACTCAATATTCAATTTCAGTTACTGCAAATGCAAAATCTTATGAATATATCTGAAAGTTATGAAATCATACCCTAGTCAGTATGGCCTAGCATTTGACACTCATTTCTGACTGCTGGCAGAATCCAGGGGATTCAAAGGCAAAAGGTTTATCTGATAAGGCACAGAACGTGTAATTTGCTTGATGGGCTGGTACTTTAATGTTAACCATATCTTTCTTGCATTGACATGTACTCTTAAGGTGAGGTCCTGGTAAATTGGAACATTGTTGTCATTCAGGGCAGATGACAAGCCATTGATGCCACCTGAAATTCCTGTCAAGTACATGATGTATTTCATAAGAGAATTACCTGCTAAATGCTTAAAAAGCTCTTCTCAAATGCACTATCTGTTTGGAGTTTTCAGCTATTATAAGAACTAGGGGATTTCTAGTGATTAAGCACTGGTTTCTGTAGTCTTTTGAAGTCACTACTGTATTTTTTGGGCTAAGCCTTCATGTTGATAGTCTCAGTTGAGCAACCACCCAATATCGGCTAGTGTTGTTACCCTGAGTGGTGAAGTTTATATCAATTGGCTTTGTATTTGTATTATTAGCGTTTAAGGAAATCAATTTCCAAGTTCAAGAATGTGGTGGTGCATTTACCGTTATTTTTTTGCTTCTGCTTCTTGCCTAATATAATATCTTTGGGTGTCTGAAACTCGAAACTAGCTTTGCAAATATCCTCATAGCTTTAAGTCGATTGCTTTTGCACCAAAAAAAAAAAAGAGGAATTGTTATCCTCCTTACGTGCCAATTGTTACTATGTGGGCTCACCGATCACATTTATGCATTTTTATGGATTTTTTTTTTAATGTTGCTTCAAGATAAATTTTTTTTTTCAAAACTTCAGAAAATTGATAAGAATATTGGGAAAATAGAAAAAAGTCAAAAAAGTTCCAACACAAAAATGCCTCAAAGGCTCAACCCCCGGATTTGTGGTTCCTTTGGTGGGAAACTAGTAGTGATACGGTCGACTCCGCCCTGATTAGCTTGGCACCCAAGGGCAGCTGACGGAACATGGCAGAGAGGAGTAGAAATGGCTCTAGTGTCAAATTTACAGAGTATCACTTAAATGTATGCCTGATGATAAATATGCCTAAGGAGCGAGAAATCCAAAATTTCAAGATATTCAGGATCATCACTATTTCCACACATGAAATCAAAGCTAGCAGAGATGGATTATTCAATAAAGATGCTGCTTCATTATTACAAATATAGTAGTAATACCGATTAAAACTCCCTGAGCTATTCCCGGACGGATAAAATGTCCTGCTGTTCTCTGCAAGAAGGAAGCAGAAACACAAGTACAGAATATGTAAACCACGTAAATCTGCTCAGAAACTATCATGGGTTCACTTCATTTGCTTCAGTCTCAAGTTCCTCCCTGTGGGAGTAGTAGAACTGTAGAAGGCTTCCCCTGTAAAGAATCCAAAGGCATCGGAGCATGGTAACCACAAAGTGCTTTTAAACTGCACAGCACACTTTTAAGGTGAAGGATCACTTTTCCGAAGTTTGAAAGATAGATTCTTCCACTTGAAGATAACGTACCTTTCTTCAACTTTAGGCAATGGATCTCAATTATCAACTTTCGCGTTTGAATGGATGTTACAGTAGTAGAGGTAACTGGTAATGTCGTCTAAGTCAACTTCAGCAACCAGTCTCTGTGTGTATAAAAATACAATAATGGTTGGAGGGTTTTCTTTACTTTTCTTTCTTTCCACGAGGAGCTGGAGTTTTTCTACTATCATTATCAAGCAACAGCTCATGCCAAAAAATAAGAAATGCTGCACATAAATAAGAAACAACATGAATTAATACCTTTTTTTTTATTCACGAAATAAAACGTTTATATACCTCCTATCTTTATTGCATCAACCTTCAATTGAATCAATTCGACCAGGTGGTTATCACCATCCTATCTTGAAATCTATTCTTATTGATCTGCCATCACTCGTTAGGATTACCACTTGACCATTAACAAAGCCTCAAGTCCAAAAGTTCAAGCAGCCGCTTTGTCCCAGTCCTCTTCAAGATAACAACTTTTACGTCCTTTAGATCTTTCAGCCAAAACTGAGTCCAAAAGCTTATGTTGTATAATGGCTTTTGGGTAATTTAATTTGTTATTCTATCTTCCATGGAATTCCACATCTTTTTTTAACTCAATAATAGAAATTGGCTACTTTATTCTGAAGCATCTGTATAGAATCAGCTATGATTACATGTACCAAAGAAAAAAATTTCACCTACTTCTGGCTCCCCTAGGGCAGCTATACAACATTTTTATCAACATCCGAAGTGGTCCTCGGCAACTGCATGTTTACTATGTCGTCTCTAGGCAGACAAGGAATCGATGCATTATCCAACTCCTTGGCCATCTGCATAGTTTCAGGTAGAAGAAGGTGGTCATTCTTCGTAGTCTTCAGCAAGATCAAGTATAGGACACCAGCCAAATATATTACCATGCCCAAAACTCCTAAAACTCCACAAAAAGTAGTACCAATGACACTGAAATTGCTATGACGAAGAGCTGTTACCAACTTTTCTGCCAGATAATACATATTAATGCCCATTAATTATGAGACAGCTAATAATCCAAGTTGCTGCAGAGATGGAAATGGAGTTAGCATGCATTCCCATCTTAGTTTTGCAACTCGTAAACCTCAGAAGTGGAATGAGTGCGAATGGAAGATAATTGCTGCCAATAGACCAGGGATTATGGCTAAGCATCGAGTTGAAAATTCCAGATCCATAGTTTCATTCGCAAATCAAAAAATCCCTGCATAACATATTGCCCAGCATGTGTTAATTGTAGAACTTTGTCCTGATGCAAGCAAAGCAATTGCAAACACTTTGGAGCTCCAACTTCCTAAAATATGTTTAAGTAAGAATGAGGTTTTGTTCAAATCCAAGTCTTGACAATTCTGCTTGTCATCTTGGTTCAGATTTGAGGAATTTCACTTGCTGAAATAATCGATACATTGATGAGGAAGGCCACCATTAAGGCAAATCCACTTTCCATTATATAATATCTGCAAGCCTCTTTGATTCCAGCAACAGATCGTGGAATTTTCCTTGATAAGACCAATGCTGAGTGGAGGAAAAGATTATGCGGCATAACCATAGAACCAAGCAATGAAATAGCTAGTTTAGTAGCACTACTTCCCTTGAGCTGAGGAACAAAAAGGCCATTAATAATCTCTGAAGATTTTGGTTTTGCATAGCCAAGCTCCACAAAGAAGCATCCAGCAATTGTAAACGCCAAGAAAGCAATAAAGATTTCAAGTTTTCTAACCCCATATTGCTGTAACAATAGCAAAACTAATGTACTTAGCCCTGTGATTAGCACCCCGCACCATAAAGGAATTTTGAAGAGCATGTTCAAAGCAAATGCTGTTCCAATCACTTCAGGTATATCACATGCAACAATAGCAATTTCAGCAAGAATCCATAGAATAAAGTTGGCCACCGTCGGATACTCCTTCCTACAGTGCTCTGCTAGATGCTTTCCAGTAACACCACCTAAATTTGCCGCCAGAGATTGGATTATCAGAGCTGCAAAGGATGCCAATAGTATGATCCAAAGTAAACCGTACTTGTACTGGGCTCCTGCTTGGAGATCAGTTTGAAAGTTTCCAGGGTCAATGTAGGCAATAGAAACAAGAAACCCAGGACCCATATACGCAAATAGATTCTTCCAGCTTTTTTCGTCGGGCACTACAATTTGATCATATTCGATGTTGTCAATGAGTGGTTCATTGGCAAGACTAGTCCGATTTCCAGAGCTGGTGCTGTTCAATTCTACTGCATCAAAAATTACATCCGCGATATCGACTTATCTATTCTTTCTTGAGATTAATAAAAAAAAAACGGGTACTAGTAATTTAACTGGATTCTATGGGTTGGGAACAACAATTTTTTTCGCTAATGAAGCCTGAAGAGGTGATTTTTGGTGGATGGTTGAACCGACCGAAATCAGTCTCTTCTGAGGTGAGGTGAGGTGTATCCGCTTGTCCGAAATGAATGGCGGGGCTTCTCCCCTGGGATCGCTCCGACGATCAAGTTAGTATGAGAACGAGAGGAAAGCAACAGTATTGTCAAATGAACAGTCGTCTTACTTGTTAGGTGTACATGAGGGGTATTTATAGAGCGGGAGTGGATGGCAGGGCGGAGGGCTCATGCTAGTGGGGCCCATGTTCTGCCATTACGGCTCTGTTCCCTGCCAGGAGGTCTGACTCTGACACTGTAGCCGCCTGGGCAGAGTGACGGGGAGTCCTGCGTAGTAGCCATTAAGAGCATCAGTGCTTTTCAGATAAAGCACTGGTCCCTGATGATGTCAGGTGGCTTGACATCATCAGCGTGCAGCTGAGGTGGAAGTCTGAGGTGCAGAAGTCATTTAGGCAGTAGACCAGGGGCCTGCCCGAGATCAGGGGCCATATTCAGCACGAGACCGTGCTCGTGTGAGGGAGGAAGTGAGATAACCTCGGCATTCCTATGATGGCCGAGGTGAGCACCCTCAATAAGCCCCCCAAGCCTCGGAAGCTCCGAGTCCTGGAGGTACCGAGGCTTCCTTGTGCCGAGGTCGTACAGGGTCGGAGGCCCGAGACTGTTCCTGACGATGCGTGGGTGCGACACGTAGGCCGGTCAGTTGATAGGACGTGGTGAGCAGAGTGGTCACGTTGTGAGGTAGTGGGACATTTCGTGCAGAGTGTTAGTCGAAAGGACGAGTCATTAATGAAAAGAGAGGAAGACAGGGCCATTTGAATTTGAACGTGGTCGCCTTTTCGCATTCTTGCCGCCTTTTCGGATTCTTGCCGCCTTTTCGGATTCTCGCCGAATCCCTATAAATAGGGGGTCTTTTTCACCGCATGGCCCATCACTTTAACTCTCAGCCTCAGACTTGTAAAATTCGTGAGCGTTGCCGAGGTCAGTCCTGTCAGCCGAGATCTCAGCCGAAGTCATCCACTTCATCAGATTCCGTAGTCAACAGTAAGTATCTTTCTTTTCATCTCATCATTCACACATGGCCAAAACGGCTAAAACCCACAAGGAAACTGTGAAACCGAGCTACTAGGCCGAGGAGGTGCCCGACACTTCGGAAGAAACGGCTTCGTCCAGCTCTGGGGGGTCAACGTTTAGTGCTGCGGAGGGTTCAGCCGAGATGGGTACCGGCGAGACAGCCTCGGTGTCAGAGTCATTCGAAATGAGTGAGGGTGGTTCCGAGGTCGTCTATAATAGCGAGTTCGGAACTGAGATGCCCCACGATGAGGGAGTACTGGAGCCAGTCGCTCCGAGGGACGCAGCCAGAATTGACTTCGGCAAGATGCCGAAGTTCAGAAGTCGCGTGGGAGAAGACAGGGTCGAGAAGGTGATAAGAAAGTATCCTTTTAGGCCAGGGTACCTCATCACGTCGCCGGGGCCGAATGACTCAGCCGAAAAGCCCCCCATGGGCACTGTGGCAGTCTACATCCGACAGTTGGAGGCTAGGTTGAGGATGCCGACGTCGAGGTTCTTCAGGGACGTACTCCGTCACTTCGGTGTAAGGATTACTCAACTCGTCCCGAACGCGGTCCGCATCCTCGTAGGTTTTGAGATGCTATGCCGACACCAAGAGGTAACCCCCACAGTGGATCTTTTCCGCCGATGCTATATCCTCAAGGCGCACGGGATGGATAAGGGGTGGTTCTACATCTGTAACCGGAACAACACCATCCCGAAACTGGTGATTGGGGCTCCCACCTCGATAAAGAACTGGAAACGGGACTTCATCTTCGTCCCAGTCGGGGATTTCCCTTGGGGATTTTGGTGGAGGCCCATTAAATCGAAGGCCGACCCTTCCGCGGGGGACCACGAGGAGGAGTCCTTCCAGAAGTTGATGGGGTCTGGACTTCAGATATTTAGTTGGGACTACCCCGAAACCGTGCTGGTCGACGGGAGAATTAGCCGAGCCTTACTGCCTCCTGACAAGCCTTCCTTCTTTTCCACTAAACTTGAGAAACCTTGTAATTTTTCTTTCATGGCTTTCCTTTTACCTCGGCTATGGCAAATAATAATATTTGTTCCTTGTGCAGTGACCAAATTGTCCGACATCATCACATCGGGCTCGGCCGAGGTGGCCAAGAGGTCGAAGAGGAAGATCTCGGGCGAGACATCTGCGCCTCCGTCCAAAAAGAAGTCGCAAGGGCAGGTTTCCAAGATTTCGGCGGAGAAGAGCACCCCCACCCCGGTAGCCCAAAGCAGCTCGGCCGCCGCAGCTCCAGGGTCCACCTCTTCTGTGCGTGAAGGGGTGCCACTAGGAGTGACCACGGCACTCCCGCCTCCTCATGGCCGAGGTAAACAATTGAAGGCTCCGGTCAATGTGGTGACGGGGTCCTCACTATGGAACCGTTTCCATAGCCCCCGGTGTTTCCCGGAAAAGAGAAGTCCCATCCCGGAGAGCATTGGTGTCCGGAGTGGACACTTAAGGTTAACGACAGGTGCACCAATCCTCGGGTTGCACAAGACTTGGTGATGCAATCAAGCTTGCCGAGGGACGTAGAGTTCACAAGGAAGCTGTCCCCGGCCGAGGTGATTCAAAGTATAATGGTGACCACGGCCTCCCAGACGGCGTTTGTGGCCGAGATGACGCATCGGTACTGTGCCCTAATCGAGGAGCAAGACACCGGCAAGCTATAAGATCAGATTGCCAAGTTGAAGAAAAAACTGGTGGTGTCCGAGTCCGAGAAGTCTGAGCTTCAGCGACGCCTTCAAGAAGCCGAGACGAAAGAGGAGGAGGCCGAGGCTACCATCAACAGTTTCAAGTCGGCTTTGGAGGAAGAGCAGAAGAGGGCAGATGAGGTGAAGAAGACCCACGAACAGGCCCTCGAGAGCGTAAGGACCTCGGCTGTTGAAAATTTCCGGAGGTCCGAGACCTTCATCGGGGATCTCGGCCAGCTGACGAGGCCGAGCTTCATGCTCGGCTTCACGTCGGCTATCGATGAGGCCGCAGTTCACCTCTCCTCCGAAGCCTTGGAGTCTTTAAGAAACAATGCCAACTATAATGAAGACTCCAAGGAATTGTGCGATCGGATGGCCGACGGCATTCAAGCTGGAAGGAACTTGGCCGAGGTCCAGGACGAGTTCAACAAGTGGCTATCCGAGCTCGATGAGGTGTTCGAGGAGGAAGGAGGAGAGGACGCTGGGGGCGACGTCGGCGAGAAGGCCGACGAAGAGCACGAAGGAGGCGGAAGAGGTGAGCCTCATCCCGGCGGGGAAGAAACCGGGGAAGCAATTGGCCAGGAGGGAGTCGAGACAGGGGTCTAGGCTTGAAGGTGGTTAAGTGTAATGCCGAGGTGGGAATGGCTTAGTAGCATTCCTGACCTCGGTCTTGTATTCTTTTTGTAATGTCTTTCCTTCATTAAATGAAACATATTTCTTCTCACTTCGGCTATTTTAATTTCTTGCTTCGTCCCTTGCTTGTCCCCCTTATTTTTTAATAACGGATGTGTGGCATCATTGTATTGGAAAATAACAAAGCGCCTGAAGTCATAACTTGATGAAATGTTCAAGCATAATACAATCTAAGGTTCTCGGCGTGCCAGGTTCTCGGCACTAGAGAGCCATCTCGGTAGCTCAATTTACAATACCCACTAAGATTAGATTCTACGACTTGGTAAGGACCTTCCCATTTTGGGCATAATTTTCCTTGCGATTCAGCTCGGCTGACTGTGTTTTTTCTGAGAACCAAGTCTCCTGGCAGGAATCGCCGATGTTTGACGCGGGCATTATAATAGTGGGCCAGGGTATTCTTGTAGGAAGCTACCCGAGCTGAGGCAATGTCCCTTTTCTCGTCGATGAGGTCGAGATCCAACTGTCTCTCTTCTCCGTTCACCTCGGCTACATAGGCTGCCAGCCGAGGACTGGGTGTAAGGATCTCAGCAGGGATGACAGCCTCGGCTCCATAGGTCAAGGAGAAGGGGGTCTCTTGCGTGGATGACCTCGGCGTGGTCCGATATGACCACAGGACACTGGGGAGTTCTTCCACCCAAGATGATCCAGCTCGGTGTAGTCGGGTCTTGAGGCCATGCAAGAGAGTTCGGTTGAAATTCTCTGCTTGACCGTTGGCCTGAGGGTGGCCTACCGAAGTAAAGTGTTGTTTGATGCCGAGGTTCTCGCACCAAGTCTTAAATGGGTTCTCGGCAAACTGTCTCCCATTGTCTGAGATGATGATCTGAGGTATGCCGAAGCGGCAGATAATGCATTTCCAAAAGAATTTTTGAACGGCCAGCCCTGTGATGTTCCTTAGAGGCTCGGCCTCAACCCACTTAGTGAAATAATTCTCAGCGGTTACCAGGAAGGTATAATCCTGACCGCTTTTGGGAAATGGCCAATGATGTCTGTCTCCCATTGCTCAAACGGCCAGGGTGAGGTGATTGGAACCATGAAGTTTGAGGGCTGGTGGTGCTCGGGGCGTGGGTTTGACAGGATGGGCAGCCGAGAACAAGATTTTGGGCATCCTGTCGAACGGAAGGGCAGAAATACCCAAGGAGCAAGGTCTTCTTGGCCAACATCCTATGGCCGACGTGAGCCCCACATAGGCCTTTGTGTACCTCATGGAGAACCCGACGTCCTTCCTCGGGCGTAACGCATCTCAGCCACGGGCCAAGGTAGGAGCGTTTATACAGTTCTCCATCGCGGAAAGCGTACCGAGCGGCTTTGCGTTGTATCTTTCTCGTCTCGGCTCGATCCTCGGGGAGGATTCCCTGCCCTAAGAAAAGGATGAACGGGCTCATCCATGTATCTCCCGATTTTACAGGGTAAGCCACCTCTTCCATGTATCCCGGCTCGCTCAGCACTTCCACTAAGACGGTCTTGTTGAGGTCAGAAAATGATGTGGAAGCCAGCCGGGATAAGGCGTCAGCCCGCCTATTCTGGGAGCGGGGGATTCTTTGGATTTCGAAAGACTCGAAGTACGCGGTGAGTTGGTGAATTTTGGATAGATACCGTTGCATGGTCTCATCCTTGGCCTCATATTCACCAAGAACTTGGCATACTACAAGTTGGGAATCACTGCGGACATGGATCCGCTATGCACCGAGCCTGCGGGCTAGCTGGAGTCCCGCGATCAAGGCCTCATATTCGGCTTCATTGTTGGTGGTTGGGAAGTCAAAGCGGAGGGCATACGAGCACACTTCTCCCTGGGGGCCCTCCAGGAGCAGTCCTGCTCCGCTGCCATCCCCGTTAGAGGATCCGTCCACATATAACGTCCACAAGTGTGGGGTGGACACTTCGGCGGTGGCGGAAGTGGATTCTCGACCTTCCGTGAAGGTGAGCTCGGCCAAGAAGTCGGCTAAGGCTTGAGCTTTTATGGCGGTGCGTGGCTCATACGACAGGTCGTACTCCCCTAATTCGACGGCCCACTTAGTGAGGCGCCCGGAAGCCTCGGGCCGGACCAGTATCTGTCGAATAGGTTGGTCTGTCCTGACGGAAATAGGATGAGCTAGGAAGTAGGGTTTCAGCCGCCGGGCGGCGTGGACCAACCCTAGCACGAGTTTTTCCACCTGGGTATACCGAGTCTCTGACCCACGGAGAGCTCGGCTGACATAGTAGACCGGCACTTGGGTCCCCTCATCTCGGATGAGCACAGCACTGACAGCTTCGTCGGCGGCGGAGAGATAGAGGTACAGCTTTTCTTCGGGCCGAGGTGAGGCGAGGGTAGGCAAATGATGCAAATATTGTTTTAATTTGTCGAAGGCAGCCTGGCACTCTTCGGTCCAGGCAAACTGATCAGCCTTCTTTAGCACCTTAAAGAAGGGCAAGACTTTCTCAGCAGATTGGGACAGGAAGCGGTTCAGCGCGGCCAGGCGTCCGTTTAGTCTCTGGACTTCTCGGAGGTTCCGAGGTGGGGACATGTCCTGAATGGCCTTGACTTTGTCGAGGTTAGCTTCGATTCCCCGGTGGGAAACCAGATACCCCAAGAATTTTCCTGAGGTGACACCAAAGACGCACTTCTTGGGATTTAACTTCATCCTCGAGTCCCGCAGGACGCCGAAGACCTCCCTCACATCTGACAGGAAAGCTGAGGTGGTTAAACTTTTAACTAGAATGTCGTCCACGTAGGCCTCCACATTGCGGCCAATTTGATCTTTGAAGAGGCGGTTGATCAGCCTTTGATAGGTCGTCCCGACGTTTTTTAGCCCGAACGGCATGGTAGTATAGCAGTAAACACCTTGGTCGGTGTAGAACGCTGTTTTCTCTTGATCCTCCTCAGTCATTCCTATTTGATGGTAGCTTTTGAAGGCATCTAGGAAGCTGAGGATCTCATACCCCACCTGGCTGTTTTCTCTTTTGGGGCAGGCCTTGTTAAGGTCGGTGAAGTCGACACACATCCTCCATCCACCGGTATCCTTTTTGACCATGACAGGGTTGGACAGCCAGGTGGGGTATTGGACCTCATGGATCATCTTGGCGGGCAAGAGCTTGTCGACCTCATCAGATATGGCCTTGCTGCGTTCGAGACCGAAGTGCCTACGTTTCTGCCTCACAGGACGGGCCTGTGGATTAACGTTGAGCTGGTGAATCATGAGCTCAGGTGGCACTCCGACCACTTCATCAGCGGACCACGCGAAGACGTCCCGGTGGTCTTTTATCAAGTGAATCATTTCTTCCTTTAGAGGCGAAGGGAGTCCGGCCCCCACTTAGACCACTTGGTGAGGTCTCGCCTCATCAAAGACCACCTGCTCCACCTCATCCCCAGGTTCCAGCCTGCCGGGCTTTCCCGCCTTCTGAGGATCGATGCAGTCTATGAAGAGAACAGCTGGCCTCTTCTCTTCGGCCTTTGACGCAGTCCGGGGAGTGACTGCGGCCTGGATGGTGGCGAGGTAGCATTCGCGGGCAGTACTCACGTCGCTGCTCACCTCGGCCACCCCCGCTGGTGTCGGGAATTTGAAGCTCAGGTGGTAGGTAGAGTACACAGCCCTCAAGGCGTTGAGCGTGGGTCGACCTATTAACATATTGTAGGGAGAATCTGCCTTGACCACCGCGAAATTGACGGGTATAGTTCGGCAGCGGGGATGACGCCCGACAGTCACCATCAGGGACACCATACCCTCCGGGTGGACTACGTGTCCCCCGAATCCGACGAGGGGAGTTCTGACAGGAGTGAGTTGCTCCCTGGTCAGTTTCAAACTTTCGAAAGTTCGGTAGTACAAGACGTCTACCGAGCTCCCGGGATCAACGTAGACCTTCTTGACTATGTAGTTGTTGGTGAGAACTTCAATCACAAGAGTTTCGTGATTGCTGGAGGCGGCAGGGACAGGGTCGCTGGGACCATAGGTGATGACCTCAGACAGCCGAGAGCTCGGCTCGGCCACCTCCATCCCGGCCTGGCGATAGGTCCGTTTCCGGGAGTTCTGGCTGTCTCCTCCCGTTGGACCCCCCGCGATTGTGTTGATCACCCCGGCGATGTTAGGGCCGTAGCCCGGTGATCCGTCGCGTGGAGGCCGCTTGTCGTCCTTACGGTGCTCGGGACCTCGGCAATGCATGTTCGTGTCCCGCCTGTTTTCTCGGCGGGGGCCCCGGTTCTCCCGGTGGGAGACGCTTCGGTTGAAGCCTCCATCCTTGCGAACTAATTGCTTCAAGTACCTCTGCCGGATCAAGTTCTCGATCTCTCGCTTCAGATCATTGCAGTCCTCAGTCTCGTGCCCAACATCCCGTTGGTAGGCGCAGTAGAGGTTTGAGTTCCTCTTATCTCTCTTTCCCGGAATTTCAGGAGGGGCTCGGCCAAGGTGATTCTGTCTCATTACCGCTAGGACATGAGTCCGGCTGGAATTGAGTGGTGTCAGCTCGGCGTTCGAGGTGGACGACCTTCCTCTTACGATCCGGTCGAAGACACTCCGGCGGTCTCGGAATTGGCTCGACGAGCCGCTGGGGCCTTGTTCGGATCGGTCGGTGTCTTTTTTCCTTCGGGACTCTTGCCCAGTACGAGCGGCTTGAGCCTCTCGCTTCATGCGGTTTAGGTCTTCGCTTCAGATTCCTTGATCTACTCGATCCCAGAGTTCCCGAAGTGTGCGAGGGTAATCCCGATGTATCTCGGTATTGAAAATTCCCGCGACCAGCCCATTGGTGAAGGCAGCTATGGTTACCTGCTCATTCTGATCAGGTATCTGCACATTCTCCTCATTGAACCTCTGCACGTACGAGCGCAGTGACTCACCGGGAGTCTGCTGCAGGTTCAAGAGGTAAGTTGAAGTCTTCGTAATCGGACGAGATGATACAAAGCGGTGGATGAACCGATCTATCAACTCATCTAGTGAGGAAATACTCCTCGGTTCTAAGCCCCAGAGCCATTTTCGGGCTGTCCCCTTGACGTGCGCGGAGTATACATATACAATTAAGCTCATCCTAATCAAGTTTTACATTTATAAACTCCTAAATACCCCACACGCGATTTATCGCAAGTATACGAATCGTGAGCGAGTATAGGGTATTAAGGGTCGATCCCACAAGGAAGATTGCAATTACCGGTACTACTAAAGCTTCTCTATTATTTAGACTATCAATGAATTATAACAAATTAAACCTACTGAAATTATACAAAATAACAAATGAAAGCTCCTTAGGTTGTGGTATCCCTAACTACTCATGCAAGTGTTATATTTGGATCATTAATTACTACATCTAGGCTAGTTATAGTGTAATTTCCTTAAACATGTGAAACCTACTTTCGTAGTGAATCAACTATACTCATAACTAATCCATACCTATTTTCATGGTTATGAAATTAGCTACAAGTTCATTTCTTCAATGAAATTACATGAAATGAATCACTAAAAACCACATAAGTGCACCTCTACTTTCGTGAGTGTACTCCCTATGTTTAGCACTTCTTGAACTAGTGTTAAATCTCAATTTTCATTGCAGAAACAACACCTTAGATAATCACAATTAATGGTACCAGATTAATCATGATTTCAAGAGCTAAAGTGCTAAATAACTTGCTCAAATCATAGCAGTCAAATAACCAAATAATAAACACTAACAATTATAGAAAGTTCAACCAAACCTAAGGTATAAACTTTAGAAATACATATTGAACACAAAATCCAGAACTTGTATATTAACTAAACTTGGAATCAAATACAAAAGATAAAGAGTTTGGAAGGAATACAACCCTTGTCACATGAGCTTTCTTCCTTGCCTTCTTCATCCTCCATCTTCATCCTAATCTAGATAATAAACAAGAATGGAAAAGCTACACTACTCTATACTAAGCTAAACTAACACTAGGGAGATGAAAGAGCTACATTTCTGCAGCTTCCAGCTTCTCCCGTAGCTCACTCTCTATTTTCCTGCTATGAACTCCAATCTCCCTTCAATCTTGCAATCTTGGCTATTTTATGATGAAAGATGGTCAAGAAATGAGGCCTCCACCTTCCTTTTACAGCTGGAGATGTTTCTCACATGTCTAGCAACGCATGTGAGTTGGTGGAGGTGAAATTGAGTTTTACGCGTACAAAGCAGCCTTTTCTGACCACAATCCGGCCAGGAATCCGGCCACAAATCCGGCCAAATTCCGGCCGGATTGCTACAGTGACCATTTGGTCACTTCTGGTTCAATTTTCAGCTCTGCTCCGATTTTGCATCAACTTCCACTGAACTTTTCTTGATGATAAAAGCTGCTTTAGCTCTTTACCAAAACATGAAACTTGTAGCCCTTTGAGTTAGCTTTCCAATGCATCAAGAATCACCTCATTTGGATCTGTGTAGGCTGAGAAATGACCGGAATACCCTTACCTGCTCATTGCCCTGTTCCAGTTTCGACCAGTAGAAATTTGCTATTGTAATTCGGCATTTTGACCTAGAAAACCTTTAAACTGGATTTAGATGTCTTCACCAAAGTTGTAGATATATCTCTTATCTTCAAATGGGTTCAAGAATCATCTCAATCCGATCATTGTAGCTCAAGTTATAGCCGAAATACAAAAATGTGTCAAAACTGTCAAAATACACAAAATCCAAGTAAAAAGTGATAAAAACCTCATTTAATTGAACAAAAGCATTTTATACCAATTATAGCCAAAATAAATCATTTTCTTCCAATAATATACCCAAAGTGACTAAAAATAATATAAAATATCATACAATTATTATGTAAATTAGTCACTTATCAAACTCCCCTACACTTAAATCATTGCTTGTCCTCAAGCAATCCACACATAATCAACTACAATGATTTAAGAGGTGAAACAATATATGCACTTTTGTCAAATTTAATTCCTCATGACCTGAAAAATAATCATTATACAATTATTCAAATTACATTAAATACTCATAATATCAAGTAAAGGAAAGATAAGTATACCTTAATTCAACAAGTTAAACGTAATCTCTTACCCTAACCTAATTTCACAAATAAGCAAATCACATAGTCGATTTATAGCCTTCCTCCTCCTATAATCATCTTTTTCTCAAAATTTTACAACTAAGAGGGATTTATTCATACTGGTTTTACTTAAATAGTGAGAATGTCTTTTTACGCGAAAATCGACACTTTTAGGTGAAGATCCCCGGTTACTCAACATTTCACTTATTCAAGTTGCTATGCATACTCTTAATTCAAGTACCTTTTTACGCGAATGTCGACATTTGTAGATACCAACCCCCGGTTACTTGGTACGAGAATCATTGGAGTAGAACAATTTTTATTTACTTTCTTTTCTTTTCTCTTTTTTTTTTTTACTTTTCTTTTTTTCTTTTCTACTTTTTTTCTTCAAAAATAAAGGACAATAAATAGATATTCCCTCTTAGAAAATATATAAGAACAATCAAAGGAGGAGTATAACCTTTTATCAACTATATCAATCACTTACTTATAAAATTAAGTAAAGAGAAGAAATTTCATTAAACATATAAAATTATAGGCATAATTTTCCTCACTTTACCAAATATACTTTCTAAAATGCAAAAATCCTAATTGCATAATAACCATTTTCAAGTTAAATGAGGACTAAACTTTCCAAAATACATATAAAGTTTCAACAATTGGAAGAATTAAACACTTAAGGTTGGAATACTTTGGCCCTTTTTGAAATAAAAATGAAAAAATTGAAGAACTTTTGGGCCATAGTGAAATATTGGACAAGATGTTAGAAAAATTTTGACGGAGTTTCCCCATATAAATGGAAGAAAACTCCCTGCCAACAAACCCAATTTCAATCAAATTATCCACATGGCAAATAATTCAAACACAATTCCAACATTTCTAAGCATTTAAATCCACAAAATATCATCACATAGAAAGTATTTGCAAGTTCAAATATTTCCTCCCCCACACTTAAACTTCACATTGTCCTCAATGTGAGAAAAGGAAAATAAATAAAGAGTAAAAGAAAATACTCCCCTCATGACTTGCGCGATCCAAATCCATGGCAATGTGATGAATTTCCAACCGTATTTGAGAAAGAATGGAGAGTTCACTTATTGCACCCTGAAAAAGACAAAATCAAAACAAATAAATTTCTTAAAAATAAACGGTTGCAATCAACAAGAAGTAAACATGCAAGTCAAGGAAAAAGGAAAAATGATCGAGCATGTGGAACCATACAATGTTCATGGGATAAAAACATGAAATGAGCTAATCTTTGCTAATGAAATATATGCATTAGTATCCAAAGCAAAGGGATGCTAATTTCACACAAAAAATCCACAATCATGAACAAAATAAGTTCCATTTATACATTTTGTCATCAATGATCAAATCCCTTCAAGTACAAAAGTAATCTCAAAATGGAGGCAAACACACCAAACCAAAATATACATGACCTTCGTGAGAATTCATGAAATACTAAAAACTATTGAACCACAAAAATTGTAAGTGCATTTATGAATTTCATCAATTAAGGTCATCTTCAATTCACCTCTTCTTTTAGAATTACCTAAGAATTCACAAAATCATTCAATCAAGCACCTTTTCATTCATTAGATAATCTAAATTACTCACATGAATATCAAAAACTCCCACTAAGCTAATTAAAATGCTACATTTGGCTACTTAATATGCAACTTCGTTACCAAGCCAAATTAAGCATAAAACTAGCAAGAATTCACCAAATAAATACAATAAATGCAAATCACAAAATATATTTATCACTAACAATCACCAATAGCATCAATAAGCTGAAATAAATGCACCTAACTTCACATATTAAAAATTGCCTAAAAATAGAAAATATTCATTCATGGCAAAATTCAAATAACAAAGTTAGGTGAAGAATTGTTACCTCAAGGTGGTTTGGTGATGTTTAGAGATGAATATGATGTGAAAACCCCCAAGAAACTTACTCCAATATGACCTCAATTGAGTGATTCAAGAAAGTACAACCCTAACTATTGGTAAGGTTGAATCCACTTTAGAGTTGTTTTTGAAAAAATATGAACTATGAAATTCACTCTAGAGGATAGGAGAAAGTGATTTGGTGAAGGTTATTTGAAGATTAAATGGTGAAAAGTGGTGTTTTAGTGAGTGGTGTGTGTTTGAGGTGTTAGTGTGTGAGTGGGTTGAAGAAGAAGGGAGAAAAATTGTGAGGAATCCGTGAAACGGATTCATCTTACGCTGGTTACTGTTCACAATCCGGCCAGAAATTGGAGGGATTCGTGGAGGGATTCTGGGCAGAAATTTTTTTTTTTTTTTTTTTACTGTTGCATATCCGGCCACTTTCTGGCCGGATTTCCGGCCGGATTGTTGGCCGGATTTGCTACAGTGGATTGTTGGCCGGATTTCAGCCGGAGAATGCTAGCTCGAAAAAATTTTCTTTTCTCCCCTGACTATCCGGCCTTCAATCCGGCCAACATTTGGCCGGATTTATGGCCGGATTTGCTGCAGAAAAAGCTGTTTTCTGCAGTTTTTCCTCCAAATTTGCTTGGCCAACCTTCCACATTCAACCTACTTCATGTTCTTTGAATAAAATTCAAATTTAACATGATCATGCATGAATATAACTTAAACATGAAACACTTTAAATGCATGAAATGCAGCAATTGAACATGAAAACTCCCTTTTTGCCTTAATATAAACACCCTTGCAATTGAGATCATTTGCATGAACTCTTGTCATTGCCACCTACAAAACACACAAAAACATTAATCGAAGAACTAAAACTTACTAAAAACAAGCCAACATGAAGAAAAGTGGAGTTGAAAAGTGATCCAAGCCTTCGTTTTTAAAAAGGATCCGAGGTCGTTTTTGAAAGGATCCGAGGTCAGATCATTGTGCTCAGAAAACGCGGCTCAAGAAAACGCGCCTCAAGGTGCGTTTTGTGAAGTCGCGTTTCTTCACCAAATTTGCAGCATTGAAAACGCGACTACGTGAGAAAACGCGACTTTAAGTCGCGTATTTGAAGGCGCGTTTTTGGTTTCTGAACAGGCTGGAAAACGCGAATTGGTAGAAAACGCGACTTCCTGTCGCGTTTTGAAGGCGCGTTTTCTTAATTATAGGCGCAGATTTGAAAACGCGATTCTATGAAAACGCGATTCAGTGGCGCGTTTCATTGAAAAACGCGTTTTCTGCTGCAAAATTTAGCAGAAATTCAACTTTTGAATAATTACAAATGATACCCCAATTTCCCAAAATGCATCATAGATCATTTCTATGTCAAAATAAACCATTCACGCACATGTAAAATGATCTAAACATGCATTCTAAACCTCTTTAATGCATCAAAAACCACAATTACTGAATTTGAGGTATTGAGATCTTTGATCAAATTTCGCCTTTTTTTGCCTCATTTGGTCACTTTTCCAAAACCTACAAATGAAAAATAACAAAATTACTCAAACTTATACTTTAAACATAAAATCACTCCAAAGTAACAGCAACTTAAACAAACATTGGGTTGCCTCCCAATAAGCGCTTCTTTAAAGTCAATAGCTGGACTATTTCTCCTCATTTTTCAAGGAGGTTTAGTTAATGAATAATCCACCATTTTAGGCCGTGGTGGATCATTAAATGGTGACTTTATAGCCAAAGCCACATGATCTAATGATGTGAGAAATGAAAGTGACTTACCTATCCCAAGTGTTTCATAGATATTACCTTGAATATGCACCACTTGAGAACTTACCAAAGGAAATGTCATGAGAGTATCTTGGGCAGGAATACCTTTAGAACCTATACTTTCACTGCACTCCTCAAGAGGGGTGAAAAATGAGTCATTAAAACTCACCTCTTGAGACTCAAAGTTAGTTTCAAAGGTATTATCATGTGAAATGGATATTTGCTCATTGAAATATAATTGAGATTCATCATTTTCATCCAAATGCAATCCATTTTCACATACAACATTTCCACCATTCATGCTAGGATCATTTTGCAAATTATTAGAAGAAATAACTTCACACAATACATTCAATTGCTCATGTATATCACCAAAGTGAGAAGCTAATTCATCTAACCTTTCTTCAATCCTATCAAAACGGTCAGAAGTTGCATTTGCTAGCTTTTCTATTGCTGAATCAAATTGATTAGAATAATTTTTTGCAGCTAGCTCCCAAAATGCATTAGAATCATTAGCTAATGGTTCACTTTCTAACTCCCAAGGCAGAGGTGCATTAGCTAACTTCTCTATTGCCAACTCCCAAGATGGTTTTGATTCATATTGGACACTTTCAAGTTGGTAATCATAAAAATTTTCAAAATCACTATATGCACATTGATTATTCCAACCATAAGCAGGAGAATTGCTCCAATTAGCACTATATTGATCAAAACAAGGATTGTAATGCTCTAATTCATCATAATAATCCACATTTTGTGCTTGCATACATGTATTAGTAGCATGATAACCTCCACACAAGTCACAAATCACATGATAAGAATTAAAAGCATTAGCATTCCTCCCTTGCTCAATTTCATGCATCATGGTGTCCATTTGAACTTGTAACTTAATTACATCAAATTTTGCCTTTAAGCACCTTAAACCATCTTCAAAAGACATACATTCAGTAAATTCTTGGTTACCTCTGTTGAAGGAGCTTTGCACTTGGTAACCATCCATTGCCAAACCTCCATTTCTCAAGCATTGTCCTCCCCTGTTTTCTACTCTCCTTGATCCCCTAAACATGCTCTCAAAGTAGCTCAAAAACAAGTTTAGTCAAGAAGAATAGATGACTTTAAACATACAAAAACAAGACATTAAACATAAAAGACTCAACAAGACTCAAAACAAACAAGACACTTAACCAACAAAAATAAGTGAAATTGTCTAAATTAATAAAGTTGCTTTTCACACCGATATTGCCAAATCTTCCCCGGCAACGGCGCCAAAAACTTGACGTGCGCGGAGTATACATATACAATTAAACTCATCCTAATCAAGTTTTACATTTATAAACTCCTAAATACCCCACACGCGATTTATCGCAAGTATACGAATCGTGAGCGAGTATAGGGTATTAAGGGTCGATCCCACAAGGAAGATTGCAATTACCGGTACTACTAAAGCTTCTCTATTATTTAGACTATCAATGAATTATAACAAATTAAACCTACTGAAATTATACAAAATAACAAATGAAAGCTCCTTAGGTTGTGGTATCCCTAACTACTCATGCAAGTGTTATATTTGGATCATTAATTACTACATCTAGGCTAGTTATAGTGTAATTTCCTTAAACATGTGAAACCTACTTTCGTAGTGAATCAACTATACTCATAACTAATCCATACCTATTTTCATGGTTATGAAATTAGCTACAAGTTCATTTCTTCAATGAAATTACATGAAATGAATCACTAAAAACCACATAAGTGCACCTCTACTTTCGTGAGTGTACTCCCTATGTTTAGCACTTCTTGAACTAGTGTTAAATCTCAATTTTCATTGCAGAAACAACACCTTAGATAATCACAATTAATGGTACCAGATTAATCATGATTTCAAGAGCTAAAGTGCTAAATAACTTGCTCAAATCATAGCAGTCAAATAACCAAATAATAAACACTAACAATTATAGAAAGTTCAACCAAACCTAAGGTATAAACTTTAGAAATACATATTGAACACAAAATCCAGAACTTGTATATTAACTAAACTTGGAATCAAATACAAAAGATAAAGAGTTTGGAAGGAATACAACCCTTGTCACATGAGCTTTCTTCCTTGCCTTCTTCATCCTCCATCTTCATCCTAATCTAGATAATAAACAAGAATGGAAAAGCTACACTACTCTATACTAAGCTAAACTAACACTAGGGAGATGAAAGAGCTACATTTCTGCAGCTTCCAGCTTCTCCCGTAGCTCACTCTCTATTTTCCTGCTATGAACTCCAATCTCCCTTCAATCTTGCAATCTTGGCTATTTTATGATGAAAGATGGTCAAGAAATGAGGCCTCCACCTTCCTTTTACAGCTGGAGATGTTTCTCACATGTCTAGCAACGCATGTGAGTTGGTGGAGGTGAAATTGAGTTTTACGCGTACAAAGCAGCCTTTTCTGACCACAATCCGGCCAGGAATCCGGCCACAAATCCGGCCAAATTCCGGCCGGATTGCTACAGTGACCATTTGGTCACTTCTGGTTCAATTTTCAGCTCTGCTCCGATTTTGCATCAACTTCCACTGAACTTTTCTTGATGATAAAAGCTGCTTTAGCTCTTTACCAGAACATGAAACTTGTAGCCCTTTGAGTTAGCTTTCCAATGCATCAAGAATCACCTCATTTGGATCTGTGTAGGCTGAGAAATGACCGGAATACCCTTACCTGCTCATTGCCCTGTTCCAGTTTCGACCAGTAGAAATTTGCTATTGTAATTCGGCATTTTGACCTAGAAAACCTTTAAACTGGATTTAGATGTCTTCACCAAAGTTGTAGATATATCTCTTATCTTCAAATGGGTTCAAGAATCATCTCAATCCGATCATTGTAGCTCAAGTTATAGCCGAAATACAAAAATGTGTCAAAACTGTCAAAATACACAAAATCCAAGTAAAAAGTGATAAAAACCTCATTTAATTGAACAAAAGCATTTTATACCAATTATAGCCAAAATAAATCATTTTCTTCCAATAATATACCCAAAGTGACTAAAAATAATATAAAATATCATACAATTATTATGTAAATTAGTCACTTATCACCCCTGTAGGAAAATGGGGAAGACTCGGCAAATTACGCCGTCGGGGACGCAGTAGAGTCGAAATGCGGAGAGGAAGGCGCGGAGGTGATCCTCGGGGTCACCTCGGCAATCATAGGAATGCAGGGTTGGGAGTTTAAAATTTGGGGGCACCAGCTCCCCATTGATGTCGTCAGTGAAGGGCGGAACCCTCATATATTCGGCTGCTAAGCCCCCAGGACGCCGAGGTGGGTCCTCAGCTTGCCTTCCCAGTAGACCCCGAAAAAACGCCCGGGAAATGGAGGCAATCTTAGAGGTCGCCTTAGAGGAGGCGCGCCTGGAAGTGCTCCGAGAGAGGTGCCCCTCATCTGAGTCCTCACCGGAAGGTACCTCAGGGGACTTCGTCGATCTCCTCTTGGAGAATTCGACTTTTTCCTTCCCCTGCCTCTTGAAGTACCTCCCTAGTTCCTCGAAGATGTTAGGATTATCAGCTACGAACTCGGCCATCTTGGCGATGGCGTCCTCGTTGTTGGGCTGGGTCCTTGGGGACCCCTGTTCCTCAGAAATACGACCCTGCTGGGCCCCCGAGGTCTGTCCAGCCCTGGTTGAGGGAACTCTCCCGCTTCGGGAGCGCGTGGATCTCATTTTGGCAGTAATCTCGTTCCCACAGACGGCGCCAATTGAAGAGGTGATTTTTGGTGGGTGGTTGAACCGACCGAAATCAGTCTCTTCTGAGGTGAGGTGAGGTGTATCCGCTTGTCCGAAGTGAATGGCGGGGCTTCTCCCCTGGGATCGCTCCGACGATCAAGTTAGTATGAGAACGAGAGGAAAGCAATAGTATTGTCAAATGAACAGTCGTCTTACTTGTTAGGTGTACATGAGAGGTATTTATAGAGCGGCAGTGGATGGCAGGGCGGAGGGCTCATGCTAGTGGGACCCATGTTCTGCCATTACGGCTCTGTTCCCTGCCAGGAGGTCTGACTCTAACACTGTAACCGCCTGGGCTGGGTGACGGGAAGTCTTGCGTAGTAGCCATTAAGAGCATCAGTGCTTTTCAGGTAAAGCACTGGTCCCTGATGATGTCAGGTGGCTTGACATCATCAGCGTGCAGCTGAGGTGGAAGTCTGAGGTGCAGAGGTCATCTAGGCAGTAGACCAGGGGCCTGCCCGAGATCAGGGGCCATATTCAGCACGAGACCGTGCTCGTGTGAGGGAGGAAGTGAGATAACCTCGCATTCCTATGATGGCCGAGGTGAGCACCCTCAAAGCCAAATCAAGTGAGATAGCTTGTGTTTATATAGCCTCAGAAAATCACACGCGACAGAGGCATGAGAGCCGAAGTCAATTAGGATACGGGGAGCAAACCTTTTAGGTGTCGGATTCGTGGATGCTATTTAACAGTCTTATCTCTGAGCCTGAGGCTTCCTTGTATTCATATATTACGGAAACCTTTATGGTGTCGAATTTGTAAAGGATAATAAGGTATCATGCTCCTGCTAATTTACTTATTTATACAGGAAGTTGCCAGCTAATTAATTCATATTTTTCAGTTTTGTTTAGGGTTTTCAGTTCACCTAATATATACCAGGAAGCTACCTACTAGCTTGTGTGCATTACATAAGAGGGAGGGGGAAACCATGGAACATTTAATTTTTAATCGCTGCATGACAAGACCAGTTTGGACAAAGGTGCAGAACATGTGCTTGGTACATCGTGGGTGGGTCATATACTTGAGATGTGGAACTTGCATGGCTTGCAAAATCAAATTCCTTTGCAGATCAGATCAGAACATTGGCTTTAGCTGCTACTGCATATCACGCTTGGAGGCTAAGGAATGAAGTAATCTTTCAGTTGAAATCTGCTCTATGTGATAAACTCTTGAGGGCTATTATTGAAGCAGTGTGGTTTGTAGTGAGTAATTGGTCAGGTGTAACACTCATTTACGTAACGGTGGATCCCCTGCTCACAATTTTGTCGATCCCCACTTCGCTTTCTTGCTATATTTGCTCTTTCTTCTTCTTCGTCCTCTTTGCGAAGAATCCCCAAAATAAAAACGTAAAATCTCTCTCTCTCTTTCTCTCCCGTTGCCATTTCTTTTCTTTCCAATCTCCACTGTGTATAACGTCAAGTTTCAGAAGAAACTTCTCAAATATGAGAGACCAAATCCCAAGCCTGATCGTATAAATATAAAACAAGATTTTCATTCTTGCACGTGATGCTGAGAAGCTGATTATCAACACAAGGAATGCATAATCTTGACGTCAGATGAAGGTCGGTTCCAGTGACTAATAAGAGCAGTAAATTAATATGCGTAGAGTCCAAGAACACCGCATTACATAATTATTAGTATAATTCTCATAATTTAAGTAACTTGAAGGTTGGAGTTGGTGCACGACAAACAACTGGAAGCGACCACAAAACATCAATCCCACCAGGCTTGGAAACATGGAAGCTTTAAAATCCCTTATTGAAGCGACCACAAAACATCAATCCCCTTATTGAAGCTTTAAAATTCATTAGCGACCAATTTAATTATCTTGTGGTGCACTATGCCTGCAAAAAAATGGCCTGAAAAGTGAAATTCTTAAACCATAAACATTAAACAAAACATTAGCCATCATCAAAATTTACTAGTACAAATTAAGCTCCACTCGAATAAATTACTAGAGTAGTTGCAACAGCATGGATACTTATTAACATATCTAGTCTATGCGGGAATGGGGAGCTTTTCAATTGAGTTCTGATTGCTGATGTGGCGGGCTTCCATTGGCCGATTGGTGATCGTCTGCTTCGTGTGAATTCGCTCGCGTGAATTGGTCGTCCAGCCGATTGTTTCTTTTCTTTGTTTTGCTTGGACGTCTGGCTTGGAAGTCTGCAGCTAAATTCTGGTCCCACGTGGTTGGTTTTGCTTTGTTTCTTTTGGGTTTTTTTGGCCCCCAACTCATTACTCGGGGACTATTTGGAAAGTAATACAAGAGTTGCTGCTGCTTATGTCATCTGTTGTCCGGCTGCTTCCATTAGAAATCGACAGCTCACCTATCTACTCTTATCAATCGAGTGGCTCGAGGAGTCCTATGAGGCTATGACCACTTCCTTTCTTTTTTCTTCTCTGATCAGAACTGCTCCTCTTCCATTCTCCACCGATAATTCTCTCAAAACTCTTCTCGTTAGAACCAGAAGAGGTGAATAAAGTAAAATGATGAAGAGAAAGCTCAATTATGCACTTCCATAGATGCTACCATGGTATTTTTTTCAAATGTTTATTTTTCAGTTTATTATTGTGGGTTTTTTCCCCCTTGTTCAGCTCCTTATTTTCTCGTCATCATCAGCAATAATTTGTCCTTTGTATATCTCTTTTCCCGCAAAACCAATAACCAAACATTCGGATTTTACAATTGTACAAAACTTTGTGCCTAAAATATTGACTATATTTTTCTTATACTGTTCTTTGTTAGTTTTCCTTTTCGAGGGTGTGCCTAAAATATTGACTATATTTTTCTTATACTGTTCTTTGTTAGTTTTCCTTTTCGAGTGTTACACCCTTGGTGTGTTTTATCTATTTGATTTAATTTTGTTCATATTTTTGGATTATTCTGCCTTGGATTCCAGAGTTGAGAGTTACAACGAAATGTAAAGGTATGGATTCTTTGGTTCTTTTTCAAATGTTAATGTCTATATTTCTTTCCGAGTCCTTTTAAGTTTTTATGTTAAGTTGATGATATTTTTCCCCCCTTATTCGCAGTTACTATGGATCCTTATTTTGGGTTGCTTCTAACGGTTCTTTGATTTTTTTTTTTGGATGTTTGATGCATGAACTTGCTTTGCAGGAGATTCTATTATATTGGTTGTGTTGTTTCTTCTAAGGTATCTTCTTATCCTTTTGGTTTCAAAATGCTATACTCCATGAGGTTACAGTCCTTATATTTAGAATGCTTGCAGTTTTCTGTCTATCTCTATTGATAGAAATTATTTTTCACCCGTTGAAATGTTTAAATTTGGTGGATAGAGTAGCTGAGGTTTTGGTTAATTATTCGATTAATTGCATTAATTTCAGTGCTCAGTCTAGAGAAATTTTTAATAAATTGGTGATATTGATAATAGGTGGATATATTGAGTGGTAGTAGTGCTGATGTGTTAGTCTAGAGAAATTTTTAATATAATTGCATTATTTTCGGTGCTTAGTCTAGAGAATTTTTTAATAAATTGGTGATATTTATAGTAGGTGGATATAATGAGTGATAGTAGTACTGATGTGTTATGTTTATTGTGGTAATTCACTGATAAGCATTCAGTTAATTGAGTTTTTCTTCAAGGAAGGTAGGAGAGAGCGAAGAATGTTAATTTGGGAGGGATGGAAGAAATTTTTTTTTAAACAAGAGCAAAATGTCTTATGCAATAAAAAATGTTTATGTTTAATTATTCTTAAAACTATATCTATGTATCATTTCTGTTTCTTTCATAAGGAAAAAATAGAACAAGTGTTTCATTCTATTTATGTCAAAGAACACCAATTGAAGAACATGAACGTTACATAATGGTCCTTAATTTAAATGGTTTTAGTTTTTCTAGGTAAAAAGACGTTTGCCCAAGAATAAGACTTCTTAGCTACTAGATTCTGAGCACATTTTAGAATTGGGGAAGTGAATTGTCATTTTGTTTAAAAACTTTAAATAACCTTTTATATTTCTGTATCTGTATAAGAAATGGTTTTGTTTTTGTTTTCAAGTTGTGTTTTTGCTCGACTAACCTATTTAATATTATTCCTTTTTAGGTTAATTGAAGTGGATCGTGATGAAGCTTGAAGCATTGGTGATGGTAATTCTGCTAGAAGCTTTAAGATTTATTTACGCCACTCAAAATGGGTTCGAATTGAACAGCAAGAGGTAACATGTTTAGATTTGATTGTTTAATCTAAGATATATAATTTTGTCAACATACACAGTGAAAGCAGATTTTTCCTTTCTTTCAAATTTTTTTGATCTTTCATAAATAGCTAAATGTGAAAAATCTTCTTCATGTAGTTCATTTTTTCTTTTCTTTCACATTTTCTGAATTCGTTGTCTCACTATTTGCCAGTCAATTTCTTGATATTCAAGGCATACATGGCATAGAAGATTATTAACCATGTGGCTGAAATTGTTGGAGACAAATAAAATGCCTAAATGGCAATGTGTTTGGATAGAGTATGCAATCATAGTGGTTTGTTTTAATAAGTTCTCATTTGATGGGATTATCATGGATGTAGGATAATGCTTGACTGCCATCAGCAAATTCTGATAATAATTTTGCTTTGATGAAAATCTAAATTCTTTTCCCTTTCCCTTTTTTTCTGGTTTTGTCAGCTGTTTTTTTTAATGAATTTTAACTGTTCCTTTTTCCCTTGGGATTTTTTTTTTCTGGTTCTCCGTAATTGCTTTCTACATTTATTTCATATATGTTTTAACTTTTCAATTCCCCAGACTAGAAACTTGCACAATGTTCTCTGGAAGTTCTTTTTCTTCTTGTATCTGACTTGATCAGAACTAAGGATTACAGGCGAAGTTTAGTCTCTTAGTTTCATTGGAGTATTGTTGATTGCATGTTGATATTGGAGTATTTTGTGGCGAAAACCTTCTGGCAGAAGAAGTTATTTGAGAATTTGAGGTGTCCAAAAAGCACTACGAAACAAGAGTATAGTTAGCTGTTCAAAGTATAGGTAATAGAGTACTTTTGGATCAATGCAACTTTTATTGTATATCTTGTTTCCTCCAAACATGATTGAAATTTACATTACTAATGTACTTTTGGATCAATATAACTTTAGTTCTATGTCTTATTTCCTTTGGACAAGATTGAAATTTACATTCATAGAGCCAATTTCAATGTGACTTTTCTGTTAATTATTTTGTTACTTATCTTTCATTATACACTACTGGGCATCATCGAGCAGACTCTACAATTAAACACCGCGCATAGCGCGGTGATCCTCTCCTAGTAGTAAGTAAACTCGCGTATTAGGGAAACAATTTGGTATCTGATAGATCAATGCAGAAGTTCAAAGTTGAACAAATCATATTTCTTTCACTTTGAATTTTTTGCAATTATTCAATCCCTTTAAAATTTTAATAGATTCTAATCATTCATGATGACGTGTGTTTATTATTATTATTATTTATTGGTTGTAGTAAAACTTTCAAAGTATATTCTAAATTGTGCTTAATTTGGGACTGTTTACTTCAGTTGTTAACTGCGTATCATCCAAACATAAGATTAATTACTCAATTTAAAGCTTCGGAACCAGTTAGCTAGAATTGATGTTTCAAATATTTCTTGTACAAGCATCTAGAAACGAATATCTTCATTTGAACTTTTAATCCGGTACCACTCTTATGTCTTTCTAATTAAGTAAATTCTTAGGCGAATTCTTAATTTTAGATTATTGTTTTCCTGTTAAAAGTTTCAAAATTTAATTAAAAAGCAAAAAGAATATTGAAAAAAATGACATATGATAATCAAAATCTAAAAGTAGATGATATAATCAAAACAGGATATGCCCATAATGTTCAACATTAATTGCTGTTGGTATAGGATGTTCATAAATTTACTCGTTTTGTAGTCTATTGGTTCAAACAGTTTTCAAGGTCCAGTGATTTCTGAGCAAATATTCTACCAACAGAAAGATAAATAAAGGGCGATGTCTCACATAGATGGCCTCCGTGCCCAAATTCCATCCATAATTTGTAGATTTTATAGTCTCCCAATTCAGGTCACTGCCAATCCTTCAAGATATCAATCAAGTACAAGAACAAATCCACTGTTTAGAATCATATGAACCCGGAAAACCTAAGATTGTTCACTAGCTAATAAGTAGTAAGTATTTCCAGCAAGCATAGAGAGGACAAGCGACTAACCGTGGTTCTGCACCGTCCTCCATCCCATGCATCATAATACTTTCACCCTCCACTTTCACTATAATGACAGAGTAGCTGAAAAGAACAGAAAGCTCGACCGCTAATCCTGTTCGCTTGCCATTCACACAGATCCCGTGAATTACAGGAGGAGATTGTACATGCGCTGCAAGTCTTAGAAGCTTCCGTCGGTCAACCGTCAGTACTTTGATTCCCTCGTATGGAGAGTAGTAACCTTCGGAAGCCTCATCTAACCTTCTCGCCACATCCGCGCCAGCCATGGTTGGCCGGAGAGAGGCTTTTTCGCCTGTTATACAAGCAAGTAATGATTTCCGGTGCCTCATTTTTCAAAATTCTAAGGTGGGAAATAGTGTGACAAGATTTCTAGGGCTGATGAGAGTATTTGAAGGCCTCAATGAATGATTATAACTAATGATGATTATCTAGACTTAATTTGGTTGAAGCTCAAAGTAAACGCTTAATTTGGTAGCGTTTCGTTTACCTTATGACTGCGATGTTTGAGGGCATACGTTATGCACCATATATGACTGCGAGCGATGTCATTATCTTTATACACCATATATGACTGCTATATCTTTATCTTTATATTTTTGATACACCATATTATGCTAATTTCTGCAATGTCTTTGCGATGTCTTTATATTTATATACCGCATCATGCTAATTTCTTGTAATTGACTCAAACACGAAAATAGTTACATAGTTGGTAAGGAAGGTATAATTGACTCTATATTCTTTTGAAAGCAATCTCAGCTGGACATGTTTGTCTGCAGATGCAATTGTACGGTTTTAAATAATCCTGTAATTTTTGAATGCCATAAAAAAAAAAAAGGTCGTAGAAAAAGATCAATCAAGCAGCAATGATGCGAAGCAAATAACAAAGAGCAAATGAATCGGATGGGGAGGATTGAGTTGAATGTTAAGAAAAAAATAATCAATTTAAGGTGAGAACATCATTAATGTCATCTTAACAAGTTTGAACGGTCCAATTTATGTAGAATTATAAGATCAGGCACAATGTAAAACATCAGGCTACAAAAGAAACCTCTAAAACAAAAATTAGTATAAAACAAAATAAAATGATATAAGAAAGAGACCGAGTCTTAGATTAGATATTTTACTATGAATTTATTATAAATGGAAAAGTGGTTTGCTGTGAAAGAAATTAATACATAGAATCACGAATTCTAGGTTTTGAGCAGAGAAGCAGAAGTGGGAAAGGAGAAGTCCTCAAACAAACCCATCACTTATCATCTATAATTTGAAGATAAAGATAATGCCAATTGATATTTTTGGTCTGATATTTCCAGTTCTTCTTTTTTATCGTATGAACAAAGGAAGTAACACTTAAACCACGAGTCAAAAACAGCAAGCCACTTTTATTACAAACTTAATAATAGATTCAAGAAGATACAACACATCGCTTGTGAGGTTCACAACACATACGACCTCCTTAAACTAGAAATATGAAAAGAAAAAAAACAGGATTATTGTTCTTTCATGCAACGTAGGTTCAAAAAACATGTATAAAATGACTACTACAATTTACTAGCCCACTTTTGCCAAAGATTCTGCGCCACCATTCTTTTATCCATCCAGAAACTGCTGCAGGGAACTTCACAGAGATTTTGGCCCTTCATTTGCCGCGCCTCTTCCGGTCTGAACTAGAGGAATGAGGAAGATTCGAGCTTGGACTGTCGGAGATAATACACAAGTGAATCAGATACTTAAACAAAAAAGTATGACGTAAGCTTACCTACCATTAGGGTTAACTAACGCCTGCCGGGACTCAATAACAAATACTTCCCGGTCTGAACTAGAGGAAAAAATGAGGATCGTGTTTTCGATGCTTGGCAATACATATATTATAAATAATATTAATATTTTGTAGAAATGTATTTATATAATTAATATAAATGTATATATGTATTGATATTATGTATAAATTAAAATTAATATTATGTATATTAACATAAATGATGTATTATATTATATATAATACATAATATAAATGTATATTTAAATGTATAAGTTATATTATTAAAAATGTATAAATAATAAATGAATATTATATAAATGTATAAATTAATAAATTATAAATATATATAATATTATGTAGAAATGTATTAATATAATTAATATAAATGTATACATGTATTAATATTATGTATAAATGTAAAGTTAATATTATGTATATTAATATAAATGTATAAATGTATTATATTATACATTATACATAATATAAATGTATATTATAAATATACACAAATATTTATATATTATGTATAAATGTACATTTATATAAATGTATAATGACATATAATATTTATGTAAATATATTATAAATATATAAAAATATATTATAAATAAAATAAAATATTTATAATATGTATGTATAAATATATAATATTAGAAATGTATAATATATATAATATACATTATTATTAATATAATTTATGTATAATATACATAATTGAAATATACATATTAATATATATTATAAAACAAAATTGAATAAATATATTTATAAATTTATATATAAATAAATGTATTTATATAAATATATAATATTTATTTCAATTGATATAATATATATAATATTATACATAATTGAAATAAATATATTTATATTAATAATATATATATATAATACATAATTGAAATATACATATTAAAATATATTAAAATATAATTGTTAAAATACATAATTAAAATATACAAATTGAAATATACTTATTAAAATATACAAATTAAATATACATAATTGAAATATATTTAGAGTTGTTTTTGATATATTGTTTGGATATGGTGTGTTTTTTAAGTTGTTTTTGAAATACACATTACTGTAGCATTTGGAATGTGAAAAACAGTTTTTCAAAAACAGGTGCAAAAACACTCAATCCAATAGCTTAAGTCAAAAGCGTCTCGCCCAATTAAGTTTCCGCCTTTTAAGTCAAAAGGATTATGTATGTTGTCTGCAGAAGATAGACTATGCATGGATCAATATGTTTCACTCACTTAGTTTGTAGTATTAAACTATGGCCATCGATTGTGAAACATGGATTTTTTACTTCAACAGTCCTTGGCCTCAAAATCGTTGTTAGACTTCCAATTCAGGAACACTATATACACACACATACACATGCGCACACACACACACAGAGTTGACATCGCAAACAATATTATCCAAAATCTTAATATTTTACTGATCAACGTATAATTGAAGACACATGTTGGTATTGGATATTTCTATATTTAAACGCAACCGGCTATTAGACATGGACCCAAATTTCGTGTTTGTTACATTAGAAGTGAACGTAAAATGTACGATATTTTATGCACTTATCATATTGGTTCCTCATACTAAAATGTATAATTATCCCATGATTTCGGATTTGATTGTCTTTAAATATATATTTGATATTATGCATTATTTATTTGAAAAAATGGATTTCTGTAAATTTAAGTTATTTGTGAAGCTATTACCCTGTGCTTTATCATTCTCGCAAATTGTACACTAGGAACAATACCAACTATGAAGTTCTTAATTAGACGCTGTGGGAGGATAAATAATTGTACTTTCAATCTATTTTCCAAAGGAGAAAGCCAAAGAAGAAATATAGTCAACGCTCACCGAGATATAGTCCCCGACATCTTCCAATCATAGCAACCGCGATTAGCATCGTCTCTTATTTTTTCCAAATCCAGGCCGTTACGATTCCTTCAAGAAATCAAATACCAAACCAAAGCCGCCATTGCTAAGAATTTTGTCAGCATTTTTTTAAACTAAAAGTACAAAATTAACAACTGAAAATGAAAGGGAACTAAGCTATAGTGTGTGTGTGTGTGTGTCTATATATATATATATATGAGCTATTATCATCGGAGGGATCGAGATCATAAGTAACCATGTAGAGTATTACTAAAGACTAACCTTGGTACATCACCGTCCTTCAACCTACGCACCTTTACTTCGTTATTGTCAACGGAGGCAACAAAGTTAGAGTCCATAAGATCGCCCTGCGAGACCTTCAAGTTAGTTGGTTTGCCATCTACTGTGAAGAAGTAAGCTGGAGCACAACGCAAATACTTAGCAAGACGCAGCAATTTATGCCTGCAGAACTTTACTTCATTAATTTGAGGGAGTGGATTGTGCTCTAGTAACTTAGCATCGACCATGCGTCGATCTACATCGCTGCCACTTTCAGTGGCCTTCAAACCGACATATTTGCCGGATAGACAAACAATTGATGTCTCAGTTTTATCATTGCCCATCTTTAGGATACTATGCAACACACAAAACTAAAATTGTGAAAAAAAAGACGGGTTAATCAGAGCTTGATTTAATACGCTAATAGAAATGATAATGACGAGAGAGAGGCCTCTCAAGTTCAATGACACCAAAAAAGGGCGTGAGAAGCAGTGGTTTTTCGTAGAGCGGTCGAGGGATGTGGTGCTATTTATAGAGTAATTCATCATTAGGTATTTGAGTGATACAATTTTCAGGCCTCCAGGATGTAAACCTGACAGAAAATCCCTGTCACGCTGTTTAGTGTACTTGCTGGGAAAACCATCAGCAATTTCTTTGCCTTTGCAGAAGTGATTTAAATCCCTTTTTTTGCTGTATAACTAATTTGATGGTTCAATCTCCCCTCCCAGCGGTCAAAAAAATTTAGATGGTATGTAATGGTACTTGTGTGTGTGTGTGTGTGTGTGTGTGTGTGTGTGGGGAAATGTATAAGCAATTCACTTGGCTTAACTCTGAAGCACAGAGAAAGGCAAACATACTTGTGTGTTTTGTGTGGGCCGGGGACGTGTAAGAGCAGAAGCCATGCACGAGCACCAGAAGGAGCAACTGGTTTTCGTTTTGACCAAAATGAAATTTCTGTCATTAATTTTGCCACCGACAATTAGCTTCGCTATACTTGCATCATATGCCTGCAAAATGCATGGAAGATGACAGGAAATATCTGCAAGGTTGACGCCTGAAAATATTTATATGTGAATTAAAAGGATAAACGAAAAAAATATGGTTGACTTCTGAATGCTCAAACACGACAATAACTTGACCCGTTACGTAATCAGAAAGGAAGATATAATCGGTTCTATATTTTTTTTGAAAGCAATCTCAGTTAGACATGTTTCCCTGCATATTTACCACTAAATCATCTCCCAAGAATTCTTCTGTTATTTTCTCTTCTTCTCTGCCAAAAAAAACCCCAAAAAAAAAAAAGAGAGAAGGGCTATTCCTTCTTGCCTTTCTTTTATTTCCAATCCCCACTGCCTTCCCAAACAACTGTAATTTTTGAATCTCATGGAAAAACATCCAAAAGCCTTGGAAAACCCATAAGGCCTTTGATGTCGGCGGTGAAAATTCACCTTCCCCTTCACTATATATATCTGCCAAAGATTACCTGAAAAGAAAACCAAAATTAGAAACATCAAGCAAAAACTTTGCCACCTTCAAAAATTTAGGGAAATAAATATTTTCTGCGCGTTGACAACAGAGAGATATTGCACATATACGCGTCAAATAAAAGTGGATTAACATTAAAAATTGGAAAATAACAAAGTAAATGTGATTTTAAATGTAACAGACATTTTTCAACAATTGGTAATTTTTTAAGGAAATAGTACTTTAGAAATAACCTGCTTAACCTTCCAAACCTAGCATTATTGTCCTTTCCACACACCAAAATATCAGGCGCATCCATATTATCATAACTTATAGATACTTTCATGGTATTCTCAAATTTTAGGCAATAGAGGATAATTAACAAAATTTATGTGTGCATCTTACTTCTCAAATTACATGCACTTGAACCTTTTTGATGATAGTACAATTAGAAGTAAATTAAGTAAATTAATCAGTCAAAGCTTTCAAATCCAAACGGGATTGAAGTTTCAAATATCTAGCATGTCACCGTTAAAAGTATTAATTTTGGAGTTTGTGGATATCAAGAAGAGATCAACCACGTGATGCATTGATCGTAACTCTCCAAACTATATATATATATAGGGATAATTTCAGAAACCTCCCATAAGGTTTTTAACTATTTCACTTAGTTCCCTTGAAGTTTTAAAAATTACACTTACCTCCCTTGATTTGACCCTTTGGTAACCAAACCTTAAAATAAGGTAAAAAATTTAATGAATACCCTAAAATACTCTTACTTTATAAAGTTCAATTCATTCTTCTAAACAATTGTAAAGTAATTTAACACAATTATAAAAAAAAAAAAAGAAGTGTCAAGTTTTTCATGCCAATATTTGTTATTTAATAATCAACTATAACAATAAATCTTTTGCTATGACAAGCTATTTTTTTATAGTACTTTATTGGGAATATAGATTCTTTTTAAGATAGAGAAGAAAGTGTTACCTTGTGTTTGTAAGTTTGTGGACTACTTTTTTTTTTTTTAATAAAAGTTTATGGACTAGTTTAGTGATGGAACTACCATAGTTTGGTAGTGATTTTGGGCAAATTGTTGGTAATTATTGTTGATTTTGATACAAAAAAAGAGCTACAAAAAATTGGATGATATTAAAAGTCATAAAAAAATTACTAGTTAAACGTTTGATCTGAATAGATATTAGTGACAATATTGATAATTCTTCTATACTTCTAATAAAATATAATATAAATGAATAAGAAGGAAAATGGAAAAAAATTATAAAATCCATCCTTTGTATAAACATGGCAACAAGAGAGTTTTATTAAAATATTAAGATTGGTATTGTCATTTTAAATGGATAAGGGAGATAGGTGTAATTTTTGAAACCTTAAGGGAGACACTTGAAATTATCAAAAACCTCAGGAGAGGATTCTGAAATTATCCCATATATATATATATGTATATATATACATATATATCCCATATATATATATATCCGAATTCTGTATCTTTTTTACGGTTGCATGGTATATGTCCAAATTCTCTGTCTTGTTTATGGTTGTTCGTTAAGAATTTTCTACAGAACTTGCTTCAAAACCAGAAGTCATACAAAGTCTAAGCATTTTTTATTTTTTACTCGTTGGTATAGCGTGTTTTACTCGTTAAACCAACTTACTCCTAGTTGGTATATTGTGTCGATATTTTACTCGTTATATAGTCCATTGCATCGTAGTCGTGGTTCAACACGTTTTTCAAACTCAAAAGGACTTCTGAACAAAAAGATTAAAAGAAGTAGTCTCAGGAAGTAAAGTTCCGCTCATCGGATGCTCCTGTAGTTTGTTCTCAAAGCTGTGTCGCTGCTTAAATCCTAATTTCAGTACCCAATTAATTAGAATCCACAAAAGAAGAAGTCTCATTTAAATGGTCACCGCGTCCAAATTCCGTCCACATATAGTCTGAGGTGGGAAATCATGAACAATTGAAGTCGTCGGGCCGATGAGAGTTTGAGGTCTGAATATTACTTGCTACTGATGGGCTTGAGTTAATTTGTTTGAAACTCAGCTTCCGGTGAGCTACAATTTCGTGTATGACTACCCAGATGTCAATTTAGTAATCTTTCTATAGATGGGCATTTTTTTTTTTTCTGAATTTACTATAAATCGAGATGGTCGTGTTGTAAAAGAAATACTATATGGTTTGTTTGGATTGGGCTTTATTTTCCCAAATTTATTTGTTTACATCATCATTACAATTTTCAATACACCTTTTTACCTTCCCAATTACCTTTTTATCTCACATACATCACATCACAAAAAGTGCTACAGTAAAAATATCACTAATAATTCACAATCCAAACAGAACCGGTTCGATGATGATTGAAGCACAGAATGAAAGTAGGAGTCCTCAAACGAATCCATCACTTGTCGTCATCTATCATTCGCAGATAAAGATAATGACGATTGACTTTTGTGTCTAATAATTTGGCGTACTTCTGAACTTATGGGTGTAACACCGGAGTAACTTATTTTCGTTAGAATCAAAACAAAATTTTACCATGAATTTTGACACTGACATGCAGGAATTTTAATGCTAAAAATCCATACACATATTAACAATTAGCTTGAGCGTACTTAAGTCATATGCATGGACAATAACCGAAAATACATGTACTCGAACACGGAAAAAGGTTTTTCGTGCCACATAATCATTGAGGAAGGAACATTTCTAAATCCTTCTTTTCACCCAATCTTTTTTGAGTAACATTGAATCTTAATTTATTGATCAGCAATGGAAGTGTATACAAAGGAATGTACTCATTCCAACTACGTCAGCACCTGGCATTGTTACTATTACTATTACACAAATATTTATGGGATAATTTCAGAAACCTTCCCTGAGATTTCTGATAATTTCACTGAGCTCTCATGAGGTTTTGAAAATTACACATACCTCCGTTAATTTGATAGTTTTAGTAACAAAACCTTAAAATAATATTGACTTGGTCAAATTTTTAAATGAATACCCAAAAATGCCCTTGTGTAATAAGTTTAAATTTACTTCCCTATAGAATTATAAGATTATCTAATGTAATTATAAGGAAAAGGTGTCAAATTTTTCATGTCCGTACCTACTATTTGATAAATAACTTTTATAACTATGATAGGATACTTTTTATGGTATTTTATTTATAAGATAGAAAATAAAATGTTTAATTGATTCAGAGTTTATGAATTTTTTGAGTGGTGAGATTATCATAATTTAGTAGTGATTTTGGGCATTTCCTTTTAATTTATTGTTAATTTTAATACCAAAAAAAGAAAAGAAAGATTAACAAAAAACATCGGATTACGTATAAAGTTAACTCATCAAAAAAATCATTAGTTCGACGTTTAGTTACAATAGAAACTAGAGATAATAGTGGTAATTTTACAATTTTATTGACAAAAAATTAAAATAAAAGGAATAAGAAGGAAAAAGAATGAAAAAATAATTTTAAAGTCATTCTAAGCATAAGAATACCAAATAAGGGAAATTCGTTAAAATATTGAAGGGTAGTATTGTCATTTTAAATGACAAGGGAGGTATGTGTAATTTTTTAAATTTCATGGGAGCTCAGTGAAATTATAAAAAAACTTCAAGGGAGGTTTCTGAAATTATCCCAATATTTATACCAAAATCATCAGTCAGCAGCCAGAACACACATCTATTGAAACACACATGAGGTAGCCCCAGCTCCATAGCCAAGTCCTAGTTTTGCTTTGTTAAAGGCGTGCGTCTCCAACTTGCAACTACATCCTTCACTGAATCAAGGACAGCAGAAATTATGCTAATAGCAAATGCTGAACCTTGCTGAAAAATAAGCCAGTTTCTTTTTTTTTTTAACAAACGATAACATTTTTATAGATATTAATACTTGATAATACAAAAACTAATTATAAAAAGGGATAACTACCCTCATATCTTTTCTGACTAAATTTGATAGCCATGTTGGGAATGAACCTTCCCATTCAATACTCCTAATTGACTTGACTTCAAATTGAGCCCAAGAATGGCTGCAACCATTAGCAGTTCTGGAAACAAAAGAGAATATGCAACAGTCAAAACTCTTCTTTAGGTCCTCAATGTCTTCCAGGATTGTTTGTAATCTACATTCCTGAACATTACCTGTGTTGATTTGGCTCACAACATTTTTGCAATCAGATTGGATCTCTATGTTTGTCCATCCTGCAACTTTTGCCATTTCCAGCGCACCTCTTATGGCTAGCGTTTCCTCTGTGGCTCTTTCCCCTCTCCTCCTTGCAGTGATTCCTTTCACTTTCACTGTCTCTCCATGCCAGTTCCTAGTTATGATTCCCAGACCTTTCCTTACCATTTTAGCTGAGATTGCTGCATTTGTGTTGATCTTAATCACTCCTTCCTTAGGTGGCTCTCATATTTGCTGAATCTGTCTGTCCACTTCTGATGTTGCATTTGCTCTTGTGTCGGTTTCATTTGCAGTTTCATATTCAATCCATTCCTGGTGTGCTTTGTCCACTATCAGTTTTGCATCCACGTTCTCAGTCTGGAATGTCATCTTGTTTCTAATTTTCCAGATTTGCCATAACATGTTCATCGTGAGTTTGATTCTGTCTATTCCTTGCGCCGCCCTAGCTGATTGCATCATAGCATCCCACCATCTCCACATGTTATATTGCAACTCAGTTATCCTCTCCCACATCACAGGAGTTAACCTCCATACCACTTGAGCTTTTGGACAAAAAAAGAAAATGTGCTCATTGGTTTCAGTATCCTCACCATAGCAATTACATAGACTACTTCCCTTCCCAATTCTCTTATAGAGTGCTTCATTAGTTGGCAATCCATTTTGCAAGCACATGCATAAGAAATGTTTCAACTTCATCTTAATATTTAAGCTCCACAATCTTTTCCACACAGTATGTTTCCTAATTTTTCGACTAGTTTCTGAGCCAGGTGCTAACCTTTGATTCTTGGTGTCACCTTCCACTTTTGCAGCAGCACATCCAGTTTTAACTGTGTATACCCCAGACTTGCTATGTTTCCAGAACAGTCTGTCTTTTCTTCCATATAAGTTGAGGGGGATACTAGTTATGTGTTCCACATCTTTTGCATTAAACCAATACTGTAAGTAATCAGTCTTCCACTTTTCTCCCTCTATCAATTCATGAACATACTCTAGTTGGCAATCTGCTGGTCTTGTAGTTGATACTTTTCCATTGACCGAACTGGGTATCCATCTATCTTGCCACATCTTCACATTTCTTCCATCTCCCACACTCTTCCATAAACCCTGTTGAAGTAGTTTTCTCCCCTTGTGAATACTTTTCTAGCACCAAGATGCATTGTTAGGAGGCTCTTGTCCTAGCCAATCTTCCTCTTTCATATACTTAGCTCTCAAAACTTTGCTTACTAACAAATTTGGATTTGTAACAAGCCTCCAAATTTGTTTTGCAAGCAAAGCTAGGTTGAGAGCTTCCAGGTCTCTAAAACCCAACCCCCCTTTCCTTTTTACTTCTGAAAGCTTACTCCACCTAACCTAATCACTTTAGTTTCTGTTTCCCCACCCCCCACCAGAATCTGGCAATTTGAGCACTAATTTCCTGACACATACCTTTAGGAAGTTTAAATCATGACATGATATATGTAAGCATTGCCATGATGACTGATTTAATCAAAACCTCTTTACCCCCTTGACTAAGCATATTCTGTTTCCACCCTTGTAGCTTGCTATTGATTTTATTTTCAGATAACCAAACACCTGGTTCTTAGCTCTCCCTATAGTCATAGGTAGGCCTAAATACTTCCCACTGTGAGCTTCCCTTATGTTGTCCAATACCTCACTTATCTCCTCTCTTAACAGGTTAGGAGTATTTCTACTAAAAAATATAGCAGATTTGTCAAAATTCTCTACATGTCCAGTAGCTTGTCCATATTGCTGTATAATCTCCTTTATCTTCAGAGCTTCGTGTTTGCTTGCTTTGTAGCACAAAAGTGAATCATCTGCAAAAAATAAATGAGAAACCATAGGACTATCTCTTTGCAGATTTTGATGCCAGTTAATTGCTTCCCTTCCACAGCTTTCTTGAGTAAGTTAGAAAGCCCTTCAGTACAAATAATGAACAAGTAAGGAGATAATGGATCTCCTTGTTGGATTCCTCTGGAAAGCTTAACATTTCCCACCTTTTGGCTATTCAGGTTAAAAGAATATGAAACTGTGGAGATGTAAACCATGATCCAATCAACAAAGGTAGGACAAAAACCCATGTTCATCATAATTCTTCCTAAAAATTTTCACTCCACCCTATCATATGCTTTAGACATATCAAGTTTAAGGGTCATGAAGTCTACTTTATACCAGTCCTCTTGTTTTTCAGGAAATGCAAAAGTTCATGTGCAATGACAAAATTATCAAGGATTTGTCTCCTTGGGACAAAAGCAGATTGAGAGGGGCTAATGTAGTGCTTAAGAACTTTTTTCAGTCTGGTAGCCAATACTTTAGATATGATTTTATGCAACATTGTGCAAAGGCTAATAGGTCTAAAATTGGTCAACATCATAGGATTATCAACTTTAAGGATTAGGGAAATGATGGTCTCATTAACAGTTCTAAGTAAATTACCACCATGAAAGAAGCTGGTAATGTCATTAACAATATCAACTTTAATGATGTTCTAGTATGTTTGGAAAAACAATGGAGACATACTATCAACTCCAGGAGCTTTGTTAGGAAACATTGAGAAAATGGCTGAAAAATAAGCCAGTTTCTTGCTCTCCACAATTGGTACACCACTAGGAAACACAAGTCTCTTCACCTAGTCCGTAAAAGAGTTTGAGGTACAATGATCACGAGCATAGGATTTTTTTCGGATCTTTCTATTTCTTGATAAAATAAGGAGAAACTCAAGGCTATTATTTGCGACCTGGTCTTTTTGCCATGTGTCCCAATTATCAGGTAAATCTCACAATCATTGAAACAATAGTTGTAATGTACTGTATTGAAATATATACTCTTTTCCATAGGATCCTGATTCTGAAAAACTAAAAACAATAGTTGTTTAATTTTCCTTTGATATCAACACACTTCACCCATTTAAAATGATAAAAGATGAGAATAAGTTTTCATGAAAGTAATTTTTTTTCCATGCTACTCATTGCCAGCATCCACATATAATGGGTTTACTTTATCTTTTTTTCTTGTTGATTTAATCCCCATTAAAAAGCATACGCTGTCGATTTAGTCCCCATTAAAAAGTTTCTTTTCATTTTTTTTTGTTCCCCTCAAGAGCAATGCTATTATACAAGTGGAACTGAAAATGAGAGACATACAACATAAAGTAGGAAGGGATGGGTAAAAGATTGGGACATATGATAGTGTACGGTTTTAAATAAAGCAGTTATTTTTTAATGCTATTAAAAAAAGAATTAATCTTTCCTACACTGATAGTGTATACACTGCCAACGTTGGATGAATGACAACTATACAAAATTTGAATTTGAAATTTAATTTTTATACATGTGTCATGAATCCAACGGTGATAGTGTATGCACTGTCAGTGTATATAAGATTTGCTCTAAAAAGAAGGTCATAGAAAAAGATCAATCAAGCAACAATGATGTGAAGCAAATAATAAAGAGCAAATGAATCGGATGGGAGTGGATTGAGTTGAATGTTAAGATGAAGGGATTGTAAATAGGAGGTTTTGATTTTAAAACTACTCGGTTATCAAAGAAAAAAAAGAATCAATTTAAGGTGAGAACATCATTAATGCCATCTTGACAAGTATGAACGGTCCAATTTATGTAGAATTATAAGATCAGGCACAATGTAAAACATCAAGCTACAAAAGAAACTTCTAAGCAATTAGAGGGCTACATTATTATTAGAGAGTGGAGACCAAGTCTGATTCCCAAAAATTAATATAAAACAAAATAAAATGATATAAGAAAGAGACCGTGTCTTAGATGAGATATTTTCCTATGAATTTATTATAAATAGAAAAGTGGTTTGCTGTGAAAGAAATTAATACATAGAATCAGAATTCTAGGTTTTGAGCAGAGAAGTAGAAGTGGGAAAGGAGAAGTCCTCAAACAAACCCATCACTTATCATCATCTATAATTTGAAGATAAAGATAATGTCAATTGATATTTTTGGTATAATATTTCCAGTTCTTCTTTTTTATCTTATGAACAAAGGAAGTAACACTTAAACCACGAGTCAAAAACAGCAAGCCACTTTTATTACAAACTTAATAATAGATTCAAGAAGATGCTAGATAACATAAACACCACATCACTTGTGAGGTTCATAACACATACGACATCCTTAAACTAGAAATATAGAAATACATCCGACATCCTTAAACGAGAAATATGAAAGAAAAAACAGGATTACTGTTCTTTCATGCAACCTAGGTTCAAAAAACATACGTAAAATGACTATTACAATTTACAAGCCTTATTTTGCTAAAGATTCTGCGCCACCATTCTTTTATCCATCCAGAAACTGCTGCAGGGAACTTCACCGAGATTTTGGTCCTTCATTTGCCGCGCCTCTTCCGGTCTGAACTAGAGGAATGAGGAAGCTTCGAGCTTGGACTGTTGGAGATAATACACAAGTGAATCAGATACTTAAAAAAAAGTATGACGTTCGTTTACCATTAGGGTTAACTAACGCCTGCCGGGACTCAATAACAAATACTGATAGCTTAAGTCACAAGCGTCTCGCCCAATTAAGTTTCCGCCTTTCAAGTCAAAAGGATTACGTATGTTGTCTGCAGAAGATAGACTATGGATTTTTTGGTTCAACAGTCCATGGCCTCGGCCTCAAAATCGTTGTTAGACTTCCAATTCAGGAACACTATATACACACACATACACATGCGCGCACACACACATATGGTTGACATCGCAAACAATATTATCCAAAATCTTAATATTTTACCGATCAACGTATAATTGAAGACACATGTTGGTATTAGATATTTCTATATTTAAATGCAACCGGCTATTAGATATGGACCCAAATTTCGTGTTTGTTACATTAGAAGTGAACGTAAAATGTACGCACTTATCATATTGGTTCCTCATACTAAAATTTATAAATATCCCGTGATTTCGAATTTGATTGTCTTTAAATATATATTTGATATGATGCATTATTTATTGGAAAAAATGGATTTCTGTAAATTTAAGTTATTTGTGTACTTTCAATCTATTTTACAAAGGAGAAAGCCAAAGAAGAAATTTAGTCAATGCTCACCGAGATACAGTCCCCGACATCTTCCAATCATACCAACCGCCATTAGCATCATCTCTTATTTTTTCCAAATCCAGGCCGTTACCATTCCTTCAAGAGATCAAATACCAAACCAAAGCCGCCATTGCTAAGAATTTTGTCATCAATTTCTTAAATTAAAAGTACAAAATTAACAACGGAAAATGAAAGGGAACTAAGCTATATATATGGTCATATTATATATATATATATATATATGAGCTATTATCATCGGAGGGATCGATATTATCAGCAACCATGAAGAGTATTACTAAAGACTAACCTTGGTACATCACCGTCCTTCAACTTATGCACCTTTACTTCGTTTTTGTCAACGGCGGCAACAAATTTAGAGTCCATAAGATCGCCCTGCGAGACCTTCAAGTTAGTTGGATTGCCATCTACTGTGAAGAAGTAATCTGGAGCACAACGCAAATGTTCAGCGACACGCAGCAATTCATGCCTGCAGAACTTTATTTCATTAATTTGAGGGTCTGGATTGTGCTCTCGTAACTTAGCCTTGGCCATACGTAGCTCTACATCCTCGCCACTTTCAGTGGCCCTCAAACCGACAGATTGGCCGGATAGACAAACAATTGATGTCGAACTGTGTTCATTACCCATCTTTAGAAAAGGGATACTATGCAACACACAAAACTAAACTTGCGAAAAAAAAAAAGACGGGTTAATCAGAGCTTGATTTAATACGCTAATAGAAATGATAATGACGAGAGAGAGGCCTCTCAAGTTCAATGACACCAAAAATGAGCGTGAGAAGCAGTGGTTTTCCGTGTCGAAGGATGGGTTGGTACTATTTATAGAGAAGGATGGGTTAATGCAATGGTACTAGTGTGTGTGTGTGTGTGTGTGTGCGTGTGTGTGTGTGTGTGTGTGTGTGTGGGCGCCCGCTTCAGTTAGAATTTTAATTTTGGACATGCAACACACAAAACTAAAATTGTGAAAAAAAAAGACGGGTTAATCAGAGCTTGATTTAATACGCTAATAGAAATGATAAATAATGACGAGAGAGAAGCAGTGGTTTTTGGTAGAGCGGTGGAAGGATGGGTTGGTACTATTTATAGAGAATTCATCATTAGGTATTTGAGTGATCCAATTTTCCGGCCTCCAGGATGTAAATTAACCTGAAAGAAAATCCCTGTCACGCTGTTTAGTGTTTAGCCAGATAATTCAATTTTGAAGTTGCTGGGAAAACCATCAGCAATTTCTTTGCCTTTGCAAACCGACTAGTCGAAGCTAATTAATTAGCCACCTGCAGAAGTGATTTAAATCCCTTTTTGTGCTGTATAACTAATTTGATGGTCCAATCTCCCCTCCCAGCGGTCAAAAAAATTTAGATGGTGTGTGTGGGTGGGGGCGGGGGGGGGGGGGGGCGCTTCAGGAGTCATCCATTAGCAATTCACTTGGCTTAACTCTGAAGCACAGAGAAAGGGAAACATGTGTGTGTGTGTGTTTTGTGTGGGCCGGGGACGTGCAAGAGCAGAAGCCATGCACGAGCACCAGAAGGAGCAACTGATTTTCGTTTTGACACCGACATGCAGGTGGAGTTTTAACGGAGAGAGGCCATAAATATTGTATCAATTAGCTTCACGATACATGCATCATATGCCTGCAAAATGTATGGAAGATGACAGGAAATATCTGCAAGGTTGACGCCCGAAAATATTATTATGTGAATTGAAAGGATAAACTAAAAAAATATGGTCACCCGTAGAAAGATTAAGAAAAATGACTTCTGAGTACTCAAACAAGACAATTCCCTGCATATTTTCCACTAAATCATCCCCCAAGATTTCTTCTGCTATTTTCTCTTCTTATCTGCAAAAAAAAAAAAACCCAAAAGAAAAAGAGAGAAGGGTTATTGCTTATTGCCTTTCTTTTATTTCCAATCCCCACTACCATCCCAAACAACTGTAATTTTTGAATCTCTTGGAAAAACATCCAAAAGACATGCAGCACAAAAGATCACTCCACTATGCTTGGAAACTTGGACAACCCTTAAGGCCTTTGACGTCAGCGGTGAAATTCACCTTCCCCTTCACTATATCTGCCAAAGATTACCTGAAAAGAGAAACCCAAAATTAGAAACATCAAGCAAAAACTTTGCCACCTTCAAAAATTTAGGGAAATAAATATTTTCTGCGCGTTGACAACAGAGAGATATTGCACATATACGAGTCAAATAAAAGTGGATTAACATCAAAAATTGGAAAAAAAATAACAAAGTAAATGTGATTTTATTGTGCTTCAGGACTGTGTACGTACTTGAATCTTTGAGCACATCCAAATTAACATAAGATTAATTATTCAAAGCTTTCAAATCCAAACAGAATTGAAGTTTCAAATATCTAGCATGCACCGTTAAAAGTATTAATTTTGGAGTTTGTGGATATTAAGAAGACATCAACCACGTGATGCATTGATCGTAACTCTCCAAACTATACATATATATATATATATATATATATCCGAATTCTATATCTTGTTTATCCAAATTCTCTGTCTTGTTTATGGTTGTTCGTTAAGAATTTTCCCCAGAACTTGCTTCAAAACCAGAAGTCATACAAAGTCTAAGCATTTTTACTCGTTGGTATAGCGTGTTTTACTCGTTAAACCAACTTACTCCTAGTTGGTATATTGTGTCGATATTTTACTCGTTATATAGTCTATTGCATCGTAGTCGTGGTTCAACACGTTTTCCAAATTCAAAGGACTTCTGAACAAATAGCTAATCCACTAACAAAAAGATTAAAAGAAGTAGTCTCAGGAAGTAAAAAGTTCCTTTCTCATCGGATGCTCCTATGTACAGTTTGTTCTCGAAGCTGTGTCGCTGCTTAAATCCTAATTTCAGTACCCAATTAATTAGAATCCACAAAAGAAGAAGTCTCATTTAAATGGTCACCGCGTCCATATATAGTCTTCGGCTTCTTTTATATTCTTCCAATCCTGGTCATCGCCATCCCTTCAAGAAATTAAACAAGTACAAGACCAAAGCCACTATCAATAATTATGTGAACCCGGAAATTGAAAGATTGTGTACTATTCTTTAGCCTTGACAGACTACAATTGTGGGTTCTCTACCTTATTCTATCTATCCCATGCATCATTATTCATTGACCCTCCAATTATTCATTACCTTAATTGGTAAGGTTATATTGGTGTGTCCCTAGTCTTGTTAGTTTGCCATCCACCTTCGTCCTGAATATTGGAGGAAAAGCCGAATACTTTGCAACATCGGTTTCCATGTGCGCCAGGTTTTGTTGCCTCTAGAGACACGTATATATTGATTGGCCTGTAAATAATACGAGCAAACAATAATATGTCTTCTCATGACCCATTTTTTCAATTTTTAAGGTGGGAAATCCTGAACAATTGAAGTCGTCGGGCCGATGAGAGTTCGAGGCCTGAATATTACTTACTACCGATGGGCTTGAGTTAATTTGTTTGAAACTCAGCTTCCGGTGAGCTACAATTTCGTGTAAAACTACCCAGATGTCAATTTAGTTAATCTTTCTATAGATGAGCATTTTTTTTTTCTGAATTTACTATAAATCGAGATGGTCGTGTTGTAAAAGAAATACTATATAGAATGACCAATTCTTGGATTGAAGCACAGAATGAAAGTTGGAGCCCTCAAACAAATCCATCACTTGTCGTCATCTATCATTCGCAGATAAAGATAATGACGATTGACTTTTGTGTCTAATAATTTGGAGTGCTTTTTGAACTTATGGGTGTAACGCCGGAGTAACTTATTTTCGTTAGAATCAAAACAAAATTTTACCATGAATTTTGACACTGACATGCAGGAATTTTAATGCTAAAAATCCATACACATATTAACAATTAGCTTGAGCGTACTTAAGTCATATGCATGGACAATAACCGAAAATACATGTACTCGAACACGGAAAAAGGTTTTTCGTGCCACATAATCATTGAGGAAGGAACATTTCTAAATCCTTCTTTTCACCCAATCTTTTTTGAGTAACATTATTGAATCTTTATTGATCAGCAATGGAAGTGTATACAAAGGAATGTACTCATTCCAACTACGTCAGCACCTGGCATTGTTACTATTACTATTACACAAATATTTATGGGATAATTTCAGAAACCTTCCCTGAGATTTCTGACAATTTCACTGAGCTCTCATGAGATTTTGAAAATTACACATACCTCCGTTAATTTGATAGTTTTAGTAACAAAACTTTAAAATAATATTGACTTGGTCAAATTTTTAAATGAATACCCAAAAATGCCCTTGTGTAATAAGTTTAAATTTACTTCCCTATAGAATTATAAGATTATCTAATGTAATTATAAGGAAAAGGTGTCAAATTTTTCATGTCCGTACCTACTATTTGATAAATAATTATAATAACAACTTTATAACTATGATAGGATACTTTTTATGGTATTTTATTTATAAGATAGAAAATAAAATGTTGGAATAATTGATTCAGAGTTTATGAATTTTTTGAGTGGTGAGATTATCATAATTTAGTAGTGATTTTGGGCATTTCCTTTTAATTTATTGTTAATTTTAATACCAAAAAAAGAAAAGAAAGATTAACAAAAAACATCGGATTACGTATAAAGTTAACTCATCAAAAAAATCATTAGTTCGACGTTTAGTTACAATAGAAACTAGAGATAATAGTGGTAATTTTACAATTTTATTGACAAAAAATTAAAATAAAAGGAATAAGAAGGAAAAAGAATGAAAAAATAATTTTAAAGTCATTCTAAGCATAAGAATACCAAATAAGGGAAATTCGTTAAAATATTGAAGGGTAGTATTGTCATTTTAAATGACAAGGGAGGTATGTGTAATTTGTTAAATTTCATGGGAGCTCAGTGAAATTATAAAAAGCCCTCAAGGGAGGTTTCTGAAATTATCCCAATATTTATAGCTAAATCATCAGTCAGCCAGAATACTCATCCATTGAAACACACATGAGATAGCCCCGGCTCCATAGCCAAGTCCTAGTTTTGCCTTGTTAAAGCCTTAAAGGCGTGCGTCTCCAACTTGCAACTGCATCCTTCACAGAATCAAGGACAGCAGAAATTAGGCTAACAGCAGATACTGAACCTTGCTGAAAAATAAGCCAGTTTCTTGCCCTCCACAATTGGTACGCCACTAACAAACACAAGTCTCCTCACCTAGTCCGTAAAAGAGTTTGAGGTACAATGATCCCGAGCATAGAATTTTTTTCGGATATTCTATTTTTTGATAAAAATAAGGAGAAACTCAAGGCTATTATTTGCGACCTGGTCTTTTTGCCATGTGTCCCAATTGTCAGGTAAATCTCACAATCATTGAAACAATAGTTGCAAGGTGCTGTATTGAAAGATATATACTCTTTTCCATGGGATCATGATTCTGAAAAACTAAAAACAATAATTCTTTAATTTTCCTTTGATATCAACACACTTCACCCATTTAAAATGATGAAAGATGAGAATAAGTTTTCATGAAAGTAATTTTTTTTCCATATAATGGGTTTGCTTTATCTTTTTTTCTTATTGATTCAATCCCCATTAAAAAGCATACGCGGTCGATTTAGTCCCTATTAAAAAGTTTCTTTTCATTTTTTTTTTCCCCTCAATAGCAAATTAGCAATGCTATTATACAAGTGGAACTGAAAATGAGAGACATGCAACAAAAAGTAGGAAGGGATAGGTGAAAGATTGGGACACATGACAAAAACACATGGAAAATGGGGCCGAGGATTGGAACTGCAGCCAACGGCAGCGAACTTGTGTATAGGTCAAATCATATAAGAATGCAAATTCTAATTTTACAATGATTGTGTTAAACAAAATTGATCCAAAACGGAAGGGAGGATAATATTAAAATGTGGATTTGCTTCAAAAATCTAGGCGGGTGCGTAGTACGTTCGTTTGATCCAGTCCCTTTCGAGTTATCTCTGGACCTCCTTAGGTTCACTCCCTCCCCTTAATATAGGATAGATTAAGATATATTACAGTTGTCGTTTCTGGTAAAAAAAAAAAGGGAAGGGAGGATAATATACTTGATACATCCTCGGAAATAAATACATGTTATCACTTTCTGCATAAGCTTTCGCTTGAACATTGAGCCAAATACAAACATATTATCATACTTTTGCCATAATTTTGTGAGAAAGATCTTAAATTGCTGTCAAGTGGCATAAAACTTACCAATAAAATATCAAAAGTTGGTCTGTGGCAAAGATCTTTTTCTTTTTTTTTTCTTTTCTTAGGTATGGATTAGTCATTTTGAAACGCAGATGAAAAGGAAAGAACCAAAAAATAAAAAAGAACAAGAACTACCAAGAAGTCGTACACATATTTGCCCAGCTCTATACATCTTCTGCATACACACCCGTACGCATACAAACACCAACCGGATTGTTGTAATTTGCCTGCACACATGTTGCGAATGTTTGATAACTAATCTTAATTTGAATTTAAATTTAATGTTTTATATTTTAGTATATCCGAACTCCTATTAGTGTATATATTGTCAATATAACTAGTTAATTATTAACTAATTAACGAAAATGTCGTTGCCATTTGACTCTCATTGTCTTTAATTTTCTCGTCCTCCCTGCCTCTTCCTTCCGCTCCTCGTCTGCTTATAAAAACCTTGAAACTAAAACATAAAATAAAATAAAAGGAACACACGGTCTAGCATGCAGTTATTAGGTAGTGCAAATTAAAAAACCCTTGATGCAGGTACTTAATTTGTGTTTATGGGTACACTTTGGAGAAAGACCAAGTCCCAGAACGAAATAATTAATCAAGGATGAGTACCTCTATTGAATGAAACGAACTTTGATCAGGTTCAATCGGATTCAGCAAAGCTCTCGATCGAACTTCGGCACGTACTCAAGAAGTACTTAGACAGATTAAGACGCATCTTCCAGCGTCATTGCACAGCTCAAAGCAATTCTTGATGTTGCAACTCAGAGGAGAGCCAGAGTTGTAACAGAGAATCTTCCACGAACCAAACAGCAAAACGACTAGAAATAGAACGAACATAGCCAAGCAAATCATAAACATCATTTGTCGCCTTTCGCGTCTCTCGCTCAGAATAGATGGCACTTGTCGACCGCCGACTCCAGCAAGATCCAATTCTCTTTCGTAGGTTAATCGATCATACTTCCGAGTCAAATGTATCAAAATTGATAGATTAAGTAAGCCCGCAATCAAAGAGAGGGAAACGGGGAGCCAACGGTATTGGCATTTGAGGGGTGAGGGATTACCAAAGATGGATGTGAAAATGACACCTTGGAAGACTAAGTAGTAATTTGCAAGCGGGAAAATGTCCCTCAATAACTGTCGAATTTCCGTCTCTCCTTTCTCCATTCTCTTTTTCTCTTCGGATCTTGAATCTTCACTTGCAGGATTGGTCCCTCCATCGGCAGCAGACAATTGTGAGACAGAAGAGAATGAAGAGAGCTGTAGCCCATCAGGGACAGAATAGCCTCCTCCTCCTCCTCCTTTTGCTCCTTCCATGGCTAATGATTCAATCAATGATTTGTTCTTAAGAAGCAAAAAATCTTTATGTCACTCGCTCTACTTCACTAATATTTCTGCATGTGACAGACAGACTAAACACAACGACTTAGTGGCATAATCATGTTAAAGGTACAATATTCTGATGAATATTGTTCATAAATTATGATACAAGTTGGGTTGAGACAGAATAGCCTTTTCCTCCTCCTCTTCCTCCTTCCATGGCTAATGAATCAATGATTTGGTTTTGATTGAGAAGCAAAAATCTTTATGTCACTCCACTTCACCAGTACTTCCGCATGTGACAAAGTATACACGATGACTTGATGACATAAATCACAATCAAGTTAAAGGTACAATATTCTGACGGATGCTGTTCATGAATCCTATCCTATCCTAAACCACGTAAAGCGGGGTAAGGCTTACACTTACGGTTGATTTGTCGCGGTTAAAGTGTAATTCCTCCATTTATTTTGTCCTGTTTAATCCTTTTTGGACTCTGTAACCCTCTTGCCTTGGTTATGCTATTTTTTTTTTTTTTTTGTCATCAATCATATATTTGTAGAACCTAATCTATCCTAATCTAGGAAAAAGAGGAGTGAATATACAAACCCAACTAAATTAAAGAAACATACTATAGCACAAAACTGTGATAGAGAGTTAGTGAATATACAGACCCAACTAAATTAAAGAAATACTATAACACAATTCTTAAATTTTTTTCACTACAGGTAAAATTTAAACTTTCCCTAACAGCCCAAGAGGGACTTCCTGGTGGCCACTGAGCCAGTGGTTGATTATTATTTGTGTGTATCGATTTATCTACACTTGATCTTTTTACTGCTTCAGGGTGGGGTGTGCCACATGGTCCTGTCTCCTTTGGTCCCCACACATGCCGCACGTTTCTTACATGGTAGTAGTTCTTTTTGCTCTTGGTCTATCGCGGCCATTTTTAGCTACTTACCCACAATGTACCGCCCTTTCTCGTGTGGGCAGTCACTCTCCTTTTCTTTTTCTTTTTTTTTAAATTATCATGTTTGAATTGTTATTTTTTTGAAGAAAATTTTTTATATTTTTATAAATACATTTTTAAATTATTTTTTTATTTTATAAATATTAAATCACTGCTATGTATTTTTATAAAAATTTCAAAAAATGCAATCCAAACAGATATTTTTATGTAATTATAATAAATGAAAAGGGAAAACTCAGCTGCATGGCGCGTCTGCTTTGCATGGTAGGTGCATGTCTTTTTTTAACCTTTTTATTTGACTCTTATTACAGCTGGGTCTGCCTCATCTCCATTTAATATTGACATGAGGCATCAAGATTATTTGGTCCTTTTTGGGTCATTGATTTTTATTTTTATTTTTTATCAATTATCATCCCTACTTCTACTCCTATTCCTACTCTAACTAGGGGAGGCTCAACTGAGTCTACGGGGGACCGATGGGGATAGAATCACCACCGGACTAGACGGGTGTGTAGTGCACCCGTTTGGATTTGAAGAAGAGCCACAAGAGTGACATTTTGGTGGGAGGCAAGGGTGAAGCCTTAAGGGTTTGGTGGTGGCCACCAACCTAAGAGCTGGTGGTTCTTTTTGGGTCATTTTTGAAAAGGTAGGGCAGTCAAAGCGGTTGGTTAGGATTGATACGATGAAGAAATTATTAGGACAAAAAAAAAAGAAATTAAGAGTAATAATAGAGTAAAGGTTAGTTATTTGTTTAATACTACAATCTCATTGATCCTTCTTGGCAATTGAAATAAATAACTATTCTATAAGGCAAGAAGCATATGTAGGCTCTGGATTAACCGCTAAACCGTCTCCCAAAGTTTCTTCTTTTATACCAAAAAAATCATCAACAAATAAACAATAAAAGCTCTCTCTTTCTTAGCACTCGCCATTGTTTTCCTTTCGTCCTAGTCCCGACATCCATCCCAAACAAGTGTAATTTTTTAATCCCAAAATTAAAAAGATATCCTAGAAAAACCTCAACCAAGCAACAGCGATGCGAAGCAAATAATAAGAGCAAATGAATTAATTGAAGGCGAGAACAGGATTAATGTCATAATCCCAACAAGCATGCGTATGATTGGTTCAATTTATATACTCCTATGTAGGATCATGAGATCAGGCACAACGTACAACGTCAATTTACAGAAGAAACTTTTTAAGTAACTTTTCAAGTTGGTGATCAATTCAAATTGACTTCTTCTGCTGGTCAATGAATTTTGTTCGTAGAGTCATCATCATCAGCATGATAATCAATAGAAGATAGTCATCATCAGCATGATAACCACAGACATTAACGAACGAAATCACAAAAACTTTCATAACCAATCTTCAAAGATGTAAACACCACAGAAGAAACAAATATGAAATGGATTTCTCTCTGTTGAATTCAAAGTCTTGAATTCTTCAAGCCTTAATTGTTGACCTTTCTAAGGCCAACAATTGTTGAATTTGGTGGCCTAATGTCTATCCCACATCGGTGGGATTATTGGAAGAACCTTAGCTTGAGAGCTATAAATAGCTCTCAAGTCCTTCCAATTAAATTGTACCAAGAACAACAAAGAATTACCCATAAGGATTTTGTAATTCTTTGTATTCTTTCTTCTCTCCTAAATTATAAAAGCAGGTTGCTTGAGTGGTGCTCGGAGAGTAGGCAAAATTGGCCGAACTCCGTTATCAATTTTCGGGTGCGTTCGTTCCTTATCTCTTTTATTTGTTCCGCATTTATTTATTAGTTTCTTTTCTATTGTAGTATAGTATTCAATATATTTGTCTATATTTGTCGGGTATATTTGTAGTGTTTTATACGGTTCATTTGGGTGTATTTTTCTTATTCGTGTGTACGTATTATTTATGTATACACGGGTATAGTTGTGATAATACACCGTGCACGTAAGTTCTGTCTAGGAGACTGGGTTTTAAGTGGGACCGCTTGTGACCCCTCCAGCCTTTCCTGGGAATTTACTTGGAATGGTAATTTTGTCTAAGGAGATTGTTTCGACGATCTTTCCTGGGAATTACTGAATCGGTTTAATCACTAGTTGTATTTTTGAGTGGAAAATTACCCGATTTCCCCAACAAGTGGTATCAGAGCCGAAGGTTCGTCCTTTGACTTGTTTGTAATTTGTTATATTGAATACTATCATTTGAGTCTGTAATGGCATCTGACAATTCCACGTCAAGAATTATATCTGGGGCGTCGGCTTCCTCGTCCACATGGTCGAGGATTCCAATGTCAAGTTTGAAGGTGGCGGTGGACACATTTGACGGTACTGGCCATTTCGGCATGTGGCAAGGCGAAGTCATGGACTCCCTTTTCCAACAGGGTCTTGACATTGCCATTGAAGAAAAGAAACCAAATGACATAGAAGAGAAGGACTGGAGTACCATAAATCGGTTGGCATGCGGAACTATTCGATCATGTTTGTCCAAAGAGCAAAAATATGCTTTCAAGAATGAGACTTCTGCATGGAAATTGTGGAAGGCATTGGAGGGGAAAATTTCTGAAAAAAGAGTGGTCAGAATAAACTCCTAATGAAGAAAAGATTGTTCCGTTTCGATTACCAACCAGGTACTACTATGAATGAACACATCACTATGTTTAATCAATTAGTAGCAGACCTGTTTAATTTAGATGTAAATTTTGAAGATGAAGATTTGGCTTTGATGTTGTTATCATCCCTTCCTGATGAATTTGAACATTTGGAAACTACGTTACTTCATGGGAAGGAAAATGTGTCTTTAGATGCTGTATGTTCTGCTTTGTATAGTCGTGAATTGAGAAAGCAGGATAAAATGAAAAAGAAAGTAGCTGCAGCAGATGAAGCGTTAGTGGCAAGAGGTCGTCAACAAAGCCAATCAAAGGGGAGAAGAGGAAGGTCCAAATCGAAAAGCAGAGTTGCCAAAGATGAGTGTGCTTTCTGTCGTGAGAAAGGGCACTGGAAGAAAGACTGTCCAAAGTTAAAGAAGAAAGGGAAAGCTCCGCAAGACGTAAATGTTGCAGAATGCAAAAGTGATGCGGAATCAGATTTCTCTTTGGCTGTATCACCTTTAACATCCCATCCAGATGAGTGGATTTTGGATTCAGCTTGTACCTACCATATGACTCCCATGCGGGAGTGGTTCTTTGAATTTGAAGAACTTGATGGTGGAGTTGTGTACATGGGAAATGACAATCCATGTAAAACAGTTGGGATAGGTTCAATCAAGCTGCGTAATCATGATGGTTCCACTAGAATCCTGAAAGATGTTCGGTACGTGCCGAATTTGAAGAGGAATCTCATCTCCTTGGGACTCTTGGAGTCAAAAGGCTTGGAAGTGAAGATGCGAGATGGAATTCTTAAAGTAACTTCAGGAGCACTTGTGATGTTGAAAGGTGTGAGGAAGAATAATCTGTATTACTACCAAGGTAGTACAGTTGTTGGGACAGCAGCAGCAGCAACATCTTCCAGTAGCAAGAAGGATGCGGAAGCAACAAAGTTGTGGCACATGCGATTGGGACATGCTGGTGAAAAATCCTTGTAAAATCTTGCCAAACAAGGATTATTGAAAGGTACGAAAGTTTGCAAATTAGAATTTTGTGAGCATTGTGTTCTGGGAAAACAAAGAAAAGTGAAATTTGGCACTGGTATCCATAATACCAAGGGTATTTTGGATTATGTGCACTCAGATGTGTGGGGACCTGCCAAGACTCCATCCCTTGGTGGCAGGTATTATTTTGTCACTTTTATTGATGATTTTTCCAGAAGAGTTTGGGTGTTTACTATGAAGAGTAAGGATGAGGTGCTAGAGATTTTCCTTAAATGGAAAGCTCAGGTTGAAAACCAGACGGGAAGAAAGATCAAGATTCTCCGAACAGACAACGGTGGAGAATACAAGAGTGATCCCTTCCAGAAGATATGCCAAGAATGTGGCATAGTTCGCACTTCACAGTTAGAAAAACACCGCAGCAGAATGGGGTGTCAGAACGTATGAACAAGACACTAGTGGAGAAAGTACGTTGCATGCTGTCTAATGCTGGGTTAGGCAGAAAGTTTTGGGCTGAGACTGTGACATACGCTCAACATCTTGTCAATCGCTTGCCATCATCTGCAATCGGTGGCAAGACTCCATTAGAGGTATGGTCTGGAAAACCTGCAACAGATTATGATTCTTTGCGTATTTTTGGTTCTACTGCATATTATCATGTAAATGAATCAAAATTGGATCCACGTGCAAAGAAGGCTCTCTTTATGGGCTTTAGTGCAGGAGTTAAGGGATACCGTTTGTGGTGTCTAGAAGCAAAGAAGACCATTATCAGTAGGGATGTTACCTTTGATGAATCTGTCATGTTGAATAAGGTAACACAAGATGGAACCAGTGGTACTCCTCAACAGGTGGAGTGTACGCCGAAGCAGGTGGAGTTTGAGCAGATAATGGTGAGCCCAACAAACAGCACCTTCAGTGACTCTCCCATGACAGAAGAAGAGTCAGATGAGGAAGAGGTTTCAACCCAAGAACCTCAACAGCAGCAAGAGTCAATTGCCGTCAATAGGGCAAGACGAGAAATTCATAAACCTGCTCGTTTTGTTGACATGGTGGCCTATGCACTTCCAGTTGTTGATGATGTTCCATCCACATTTTCTGAAGCAGTTCGAAGTACAGAAGATGGTAGATGGAAAGATGCTATGGAAGAAGAGATGCAATCTCTTCAGAAGAACAATACGTGGAAGTTGACACAACTACCGAAGGGCAAGAAGGCAATTGGATGTAAATGGATATTTGCAAAGAAAGAAGGATTTCCTGACAAGATTGATGTTCGCTACAAGGCAAGATTGGTGGCTAAGGGCTACGCTCAGAAGGAGGGAGTTGATTATAATGAGGTATTTTCTCCAGTTGTTAAACATTCCTCTATTAGAATTTTGTTGGCCTTGGTAGCGCAGTTGAATTTGGAGCTAGCTCAACTTGATGTGAAGACCGCGTTCCTTCACGGTGACTTGAAGGAGGAAATCTATATGACTCAGCCAGATGGATTCAAAGTTGCTGGTAAAGAAAATTGGGTTTGTAAGCTGAGCAAATCGTTGTACGGATTGAAACAATCACCGAGACAATGGTACAAACGATTTGACCAGTTCATGATGGGTCAGAAGTACACAAGAAGCAAATACGATCACTGTGTGTATTTGAGCAAGCTACGAGATGATTCCTACATCTACTTACTCTTGTACGTTGATGATATGCTGATAGCATCAAAGAGCCAAGTTGAAATTGATAAATTGAAGGCTCAGTTGAGTAAAGAGTTCGAGATGAAGGATTTGGGAGAAGCCAAGAAGATTCTCGGCATGGAGATAAGTAGGGATAGAACGAGAGACAAGCTTTGTCTGACACAAAAGCAGTATTTGAAGAAAGTACTACAACGTTTTGGCATGAATGAAAATTCAAAACCTGTAAGTACTCCGCTTGCTCCTCATTTGAAACTTAATAGCCTATTATCTCCAAAGACGGATGAAGAGCGAGCATATATGGCGAAAGTCCCGTATGCTAATGCAGTTGGTAGCTTGATGTATGCAATGGTGTGTACGAGACCCGACATTTCACAGGCAGTTAGTGTGGTAAGCAGGTTTATGCATGATCCAGGCAAGGGTCATTGGCAAGCTGTGAAATGGATTCTACGGTATATCCAAAATACCGTAGATGTTGGATTAGTATTTGAGCAGGATAAATCACTTGGTCAATGTGTAGTTGGATATTGTGATTCTGACTATGCAGGTGATTTGGATAAGCGACGTTCTACAACTGGCTACTTGTTCACATTTGCCAAGGCGCCAGTTAGTTGGAAGTCTACTTTGCAGTCAACGGTGGCTTTGTCTACAACGGAGGCAGAGTATATGGCGATTACAGAAGCTGTGAAGGAGGCAATTTGGCTTCAAGGATTGCTTGAAGACTTGGGAGTTGGTCAAAAACACATTGACGTGTTTTGTGACAGTCAGAGTGCTATTCACTTAGCAAAGAACCAGGTCTTTCATGCAAGAACGAAGCATATTGATGTTCGCTATCACTTTGTGCGGGAAATTCTCGAAGAAGAGGAGATTTTTCTCCAGAAGATTCGGACTACGGAGAATCCTGCAGATATGCTGACCAAGGTGGTTACAAGGTCCAAGTTTGAACATTGTTTAAACTTGGTCAATATCCTGCATATTTGAGTTGGCGCCTGAGCGCGCAAATTTGGAAGTGCCACAAGGACCGTTTGTTATTTTGGGTGAAAAGATTTGTATTTTTGGTGGGATTAGAAATTATGCCAAGGTGGAGATTTGTTGAGTTTCAACAAATGTTGGCTGCCTCAATTCTTGAATTTGGAAGCCAACATTGTTGACTTCTCTTTGGCACAATTTAATCCCACATCGGTTGGGTTATTGGAAGAAGCTTAGCTTGAGAACTATAAATAGCTCTCAAGTCTTTCCAATTAAAATGTACCAAGAACAACAAAGAATTACCCATAAGGATTTTGTAATTCTTTGTATTCTTTCTCCTCTCCTAAATTATAAAAGCAGGTCGCTTGAGTGGTGCTCGGAGAGTAGGCAAAATTGGCCGAACTCCGTTATCAATTTTTCGGGTGCGTTCTTTCCTTATCTCTTTTATTTGTTCCGCATTATTTATTAGTTTCTTTTCTATTGTAGTATGGTATTCAATATATTTGTCTATATTTGTCGGGTATATTTGTAGTGTTTTATACGGTTCATTTGGGTGTATTTTTCTTATTCGTGTGTACGTATTATTTATGTATACACGGGTATAGTTGTGATAATACACCGTACACGTAAGTTCTGTCTAGGAGACTGGGTTTTAAGTGGGACCGCTTGTGACCCCTCCAGCCTTTCCTGAGAATTTACTTGGAATGGTAATTCTGTCTAAGGAGATTGTTTCGACGATCTTTCCTGGGAATTACTGAATCGGTTTAATCACTAGTTGTATTTTTGAGTGGGAAATTACCCGCTTTCCCCAACAAATTGGAGATATGCAAGACTACAAAATCTTTCTCTAGCAACACAAACAGATTGCAAGGATCAATCCCAGAATCGATTGGCAAGATGTTAAGCTTGGAGTGTCATTGGATCTATCAACAACTTTCTCGTCTGGATCAATTCCAATGTCAATGGAGAACCTTCGATATCTTAGACATTTCATGTCTCTTTAACAATTTAAGTGGTGAAGTTCCTTCGAGGGCCTTTTAAATTCCACTTCACTGCGAATCCTTCACTTCAATCAAGCTCTCTGTGGAGCTCAAAAGGTTTCATGTTGCCCCATTGTCAAATAATTCGGCTCACAGATCAAGAACAAAGAGTGGCTCGAAGCCATTTTTTATTCTACTAGGGTTTGTAATAATGAGCAGTAGAGGCTTGTCCTTTTGATTTGTTTACCTGAGATATGAAAGAAAGATACACTTTCCCCAGGGAGCAAACTTATCCTAGTTGCAATGCAGAAAGATTTTATTTTGAACTTCTACAAGCAACTAACGGGTACAATGAAAGCCAATTTGCTTGGGCGGCTTGGAAGCTTTGGATATGTTTTAAGAGGTACTCTTGATGATGGAAGGGTTGTGGCTATTAAGTGTTCAATTTAGAAGTCGATGGAGCGTTCAGATTTGATGTAGAATGTGAGGTGTTGCGCAATCTTCGCCATCGAAACCTCACAAGAGTCATTAGTAGCTGCTCTACCCCTGAATTTAAGGCATTAGTGCTTGAGTTCTTGCCTAATGGGAGTCTTGAGAAGTGGTTGTATTCGCACAACTATTTTCCCGATCTGACGCAGAGATTGGACATATTGATTGATGTGGCATGTACATTGCAATATCTCCACTGTGAGTATTCAACTCCAATAATTCACTATGATCTGAAGCCAAGTAATGTGCTGCTGGATCAAGACATGGTTGCCCATCTAAGTGATTTTGGCCTTACAAAGTTGTTTGGCGAGGAGAACAGCATCACATACACCGAAACACTAGCCACACTTGGCTATCTCGCACCAGGTGAAGAATTTTCTCGTACAACTAAAGTACTATTTCCTCAGTTGTTTGCTGTTGCAAATTCCAAACTAAAAAACACAATCAATTTAAGAACATATGATGAATTTATATGTGTTTTGCAGAGTATGGGTTGGAAGGATTGGTATCAGCAAAATGCGACATCTACAGTTTTGGAATTATGATGATGGAAGTCTTCACGAGAACAAATCCCAACAGTGAAATGTTTGGTGAAAAATTGAGCCTGAAGAGCTGGGTTGCTAATTCAATACTTGATGGATTAGCTAATGTCATCGATGCTAATTTGCTAAAGGAAAGTGATGAATACTTTGTTGAAAAGCTAAGCTGCATAGCCTCAATCATGAAAGTGGCTCTAGGCTGCACGATGGAGTCTCCAAGAGAGAGAAGCAACATACAAGATGTTCTTGTTGCGCTGAAAAAGATCAAGCTTCAGTACATGAGTCTCCTCTGTTCAGGGACTTAATGGTGCATGCATTTTCTCTAAGCAAGATTGCAACCTCCTTGACTGTCTCAGTTATAAATTTGCAGGGCGGACAACAAGATTAGGCCAAGTAAGAATAGCAATTAAACAGTAGACTAGGCAATTATGCCCTATATAATAATAGATCTGTTTAACTGGTGCCTATGGGCACTCGTTAAGATATATTTTAGGTGTTATATTTAAAAAAATATAAGATTAATTAAAAAGTGTATAAATGCAAGGAGATTAATTAGAGAAAGTGTATAAATGCAAGAGAAAGTAGTAATTATTAGTATGTGTGTATATACATAGTAAGTTGGATAAAATGTAAGTGTCTTAACGAGTGCCCATAGGACATCCGTTAAAAAAATCCTATAATAATTGTTTTCTTATTTCTTTTCTTTGCACTTGATTGATCGCCCTTAATTTGTAATAATAAAGTTATCTCACAATATTCACCAATCCTATTATGGGTACCTAAGGACTTGTAATCCTTTTCATAGTGAGTCATTACTGAATCCATGTCATGCATAATAAAACTACTTTTGAGCCATAGATGGAAAAAGAAATAATAAATAGTGTGTCAAAAAAGTTGCAATTAGTAAGTAAAGGGATAGGTTGCAATTAGGGCCATTCCTTTTTCCAAATTTTGAAACATTTAAATGCACAAGTTTGGGTCAAAAATATAACTCATTTTCGTGTTTGGCTCAAAAGGGTAAACTAAGGTTGCAAACGAATCGAGTTACTCATGATCGGAGTCCAAGCTCAACTCGAGCTCGGTTAACATCGAGGTCGAACTGATCAAGTCGAATTCAAATTTAAACTCAAGTTAAAAAATATTAAACTTGTTAACTCGTGAGCTGCTTGAACTCGATTATATATTTTTTAATTTTTTATTTTAATAATAAAATTACATATATATATCCCTAATATTTTATTATTTGTTAAAAAAATGAATATTTTATTTATTTTTTAAAAAATAAAATAATCATTTTTTTTTAAACTCGAGCTCGAGTTTTATATTTTGAGGTCATCGAGCTCGAGTTTGAGTTCAAGTTTCATAAACTTAGGTTGAGTCTCGACTCAATTGCATCAAAACTCGATTCGACTCGACTCATTTACAACCTTAAAATGAATTATGAATATTTTGATATCACATACCTACATTTCCCACGACTTTTTAGGCTTTGTTTGGGACTACAGTACTTTTGGTAAAAAAAATACTTTTAGGTGTTAAAAGTACTTTTAAAGTGTTTGGAAAATATCATCTCATAAAACACTTTTAAAGTAGTAGAGCTTTTGGTGTTCAAAACACTTTTAGTAAAAACTAAAATTTGGTGCTTTTAGAGTAAATTTTGTGATTTAAAAAATAAAACATCAAATTTAATCATCTTATACTATATTATAAACCAAATAAAGAGATAAGCACTTTTAAAAATTTTTAAATTACACATTATTAAATACAATAAGTACTTGTTGAATTATGTCTCCAACAGTATGTTTAAAAGCACTTAAGCAGTTGATAAATACTTTTATTAAAAGCTCCACTAAGAAAGTACTTTACAATAAACTACCGTAACCCCAAACGGATCCTTAATATTACTTATTGGGATAGGGGTTTACATTATTACAGCACTCAAAACATGAGAGTTGCTACGCAAAATTGTCAGAAGCCTAAAGGGAGGTTTACAAAATTATCCCAACTACAAATTTTGCAACCAGGATTAGGCACTATAACTGGAGTAAGGTTAAGCTGAAGTTCTGTAACAAGGAGCTGTGGCGACAAATCAAATAGCAGAGCCCTGCGAACATTAAGATGGCAACAGTACTGGAAGACATCTCTAAATTACAGAGGTTGTTTTGCATGTGCTCTTTTGACTTGTGTAGACAAGAACATATGTTAGTTAGCAAAAAACTAAGTGATGATGCTTTAGGCGTTATTGTTGATGAGGAAAGACTGTTTCCTCAGTGTTCTTAGAACACTTTCTTGTATAGCTTCTCTCGAGCCGTTGCTCGTATATGTACTCATTCTCATTAAAGCAATGAAAATATCCTATCGTTTCGGAAAAAAAAAAAAAAGATTAGGCACTATAACAGAAGTTCAAAATGTGCCAGATACAATATCTTAGATTATATTACCACTAAATTAAGAGAATCTTCTTTAGAAGAAAAAAATATAAACAGAGCAATTAGCCTCTTCCAGCATCTTGGATGGCTTTATGATGTTTCCTAAGCAACAAAAAGGCCCTCCACAATCATCGATATGGTGACACGCCAACCAGTGAGTCTAGGCCAAACAACTGACATTGAAGAAAACTGTAAACTAACTCAGTCGTCATTGCAGCAATTCGAACCACAACACCTCTTCCCTGCTAAAAACAGGGAGGAGTTGGCATGTCTTCAAATGAACAATGTAACACGTATATTCAGTTAAACAAAATTTGACTTATGAAACACTTTGTACAAATGCTAAAATTTCCTTGACTTGACAATGCAGAGATGGAATTTTCACTACATTAATGTCAGAATAGAGGAAGCAGAAATTTCAGAAGCTATGCCAAATACTCTTACAGAAAATGTTACTTCAGTTTAAGAAAAGAAGCATTTTTCACAATAAGGAGTTCTAGAGAAAGCATGACCGCAAGGTGGAAAGCATGTCAATCTTCAAAATTTTGGCGAGGCAGATTTAGGCTATACATTAATCAAGCTCCAACAAGGCATACGATGATCCATGAAAGATTAACATATAAAAGAAAATATATATATACTGTGACGCCCCCACTTCTCCTTAAGGCGAACCAAAGGGTATCCGCGAAACGCTTGCCCAACTCTAGTCAGGTTTCAAGCAATTTCATTCAAGTTTAATGCAATACTAGACATCACAACTAGATGCAACAAGTCAAATAATGCGGAAGCTTTCAACTTAACAATTATAACGATTATCTAAACCTTACCTCGAATATCTAAAGGATACTTCAATTCTTAAAATATACAACATCCAGATACATCAAATACCCAAATCATATATTAGATTCCCAAAAGTACAACCAATAAGAGGTCTAACCTAAATTACATTAGAAACCCTAAGCCAAAAATACATAAAAAGGGGTTTCTCCAAGTTCATTCCATGTCCAATCCTGTTAAGGAAAACAAATCTACAGGGTGAGCAAAACGCTCGTGAGGCCAAGAACACACATGCAAGCACATAGTCCAAGTAACAAGCCCAAAATAACAGGTTAATTGATAAAGTACAATTAATTGACAATTCCAATAAAATGTAAACAGAAACAATTCAAGGATATGGTAGCTCTCAGGAACTAAGTTCCACTTGCTTTGCCAAGGTCATTCGTATACCTTCCCGCGATGACACTCCGTCAACCGGGTTGGTATTTCCAATCCGTAGATCACCACTTACTTCCATCCGTCCACCGTACATACCCCCACCGGGCCCAAACGTCATTTATAAGGCGATACTTCTGATAAGTGACTAATTTACGTAATAATTGTCTAATATTTTATATTATTTTTAGTCACTTTGGTTATAATATTGGAAGAAAATGAATCATTTTGGCTATAATTGGTGAATAAATGTTTTTAAGTGATTAGATGAGGTTTTTATCACATTTTACTTGGATTTTGTGTATTTTGACAGTTTTGACATATTTTCATATTTCGGCTATAACTTGAGTTACAATGATCGGATTGGGATGATTCTTGAACCCATTTGAAGATAAGAGATAGATCTACAACTTTGGTGAAGACATCTGAATCCAGTTTGAAGGTTTTCCAGGTCAAAATGCCGAATTACAATAGCAAATTTCTACTGGTCGAAGCTGGAACAAGGCATGGAGCAGGCAAGGGTATTTCAGTCATATCTCAGCCTACACAGATCCAAATGAGGTGATTCTTGATGCATTGGAAAGATAACTTAAAAAGCTACAACTTTCGTGATTTAGACATGAGCTGGTTCAGCCTTTAACATCAAGAAAAGATCGGTTGAAGTTGGGCCAAAAACAGAGCAAGTGATCCACACTCGGATCCACTATTCATCCGAACCCTCGGCTGTTTCTGGGTTAGTGGACCCGAGCTCGGATCCATACGGATCCGAGGCACTGTAGCAGCTCGGATCACTGTAGCAGCCCAGATTTACTGTAGCAATCCGGCCGAAACTTGGCCGGATTTGTGGCCGGATTGTGGTCAGAAAAGGCTGCTTTGTACGCGTAAAACTCAATTTCACCTCCACCAACTCACATGCAATGCTAGACATGTGAGAAACATTACCAGCTGTAAGGAGAAAGTGTAAAGCTTCATTTCTTGACCACCTTTCATCATTAAATAGCCAAATTCATTGCAAGAAGATAGATTGGGGGAATCGATAGCAGAAAAATAGAGAGAGAGACATACGGGAGAAGCTTGAAGTTGCAGAAATGTAGCTCTTTCATCTTCCTAGTGTTAGTTTAGCTTAGTATAGAGTAGGATAGTTCATCCATTCTTGTTATTAGCTAGATGAAGAAGAAGATGGAGGATGAAGAAGGCAAGGAAGAAAGCTCATGTGACAAGGGTTGTATTCCTTCCAAATCTTTATCTTTTGTACTTGATTCCAAGTTTAGTTAATATACAAGTTCTGGATTTTGTGTTCAATATGTGTCTCTAAAGTTTATGCCTTGGGTTTGGTTGAACTTTCTATAATTTTTAGTGTTTATTATTGGTTAATTGAGCTGCTTATGAATTTGAGCAAGTTTTATTTAGCATTTTGGGCTTTCTTATCATGATTAAATCTGGTACCATTGATTGTGATTATCTAAGGTGTTGTTTCTGCAATGGAAATTGAGATTTAACACTAGTTCAGAAGGTGTAAAACATAGGGAGTACGCTACGAAAGTAGAGGTGGCATTAATGCTGGTTTTTTAGTGATTCATTTCATGTAATTTCATTGAAGAAATGAACTTTGTAGCTAATTTCATAACGTCAGAGAATAGGTATGGATTAGTTATAAGTATAATTGATTCACTACGAAAGTAGGAATTCAAATGCAATAAGGATTACACCATAATTACCTAAAGATGTGTACTCACACATGATCAAATATAACACTTGCATGAGTAGTTAGGGATACCAACACCTAAGGAGCCTTTCATTTGTTTAATTGTCTTGTATACAGTGGAAGTAGGTAAATTTCTTATCATTATTGATCGTCTAAATAATAGAGAAGCTTTAGCATACGGTAATTGTTCACTCTTCCCTGTGGATCGCCCGATATATACCTAAACTAACTAGTGATCTGTATCTTGCAGTGAACGGGTTGTAATTCGTATTTTTTAGCTTTGCAGTATGTAACAATCCCGATCAACTTACGAGTATGGCAAGAAGATCTCTCCAAGATCAGCTTATGTTGTGATTCTCATGGCTCGCCAAGGTTCCGACCAAACCATCGCCGCTCGATATCTAAGGTAGCGATGAAATTTGGGCGTCCCCAAAGTACATGTGTGTGTTGAAGGAGATTCCTCCAGCGACGGTATGTTAGTTATAGCAATACTATTTTCATGTCAAGCAACGCATTTAATACATTCAAAAAGCAATTCAATGGTTCTAAAAGGGGGTCTAGCAGGTCATTCATTTATTGTCCAAGCAATTATTCGTTCAAGTGAGAACGAGTGTGATAAAGTACACACTCGTTCCATTTTTAAAATCTCCGTTATGGATATCAAGTAAGCATATATCAATTCACAGGAGTTAAGTACCTACACTTGACACTCAACTAATGTCAACCAAGGAGAAATGTTACTTGAAAATTCAAGCGTCTACAGTAGGATCCTCTTGAAGGTTCTCGTGCGAGTCTGAGCAATTAATAGTGAACAGTCACTTAGAAACCCCAATTATAGAGAAAGATTGCACGTTTCTACAATCCTAAAAAATTTCACTAAAATAAGTCTAAATTACTCGCGAACTAAGGCTCAAAAGTAGGGTTTTAAGGTACAAGAGAAATCGAGTTTTTATCTTTGAAATTAAGTATAAAACGTTCAAGTAATATCGAAGGAATAAGGAGAATTCAAAAAACTCCATTTCCTTAAAATTCAGAAATTTCAGTTTTGATACGAGATTTTTGAAAAATCGTATCTCACTCTTTACAAGTCCAAAATTGGAAAACTTTGTACCGTTGGAATCCTCTTCCAAAGTACTAAAAGTTCCTAGAATACACTTTCCCATGATTCCAAACGAAAAGTATTCAAAAATTAGCTCAAAGTTGCTGTTTTAGGCATTAAAGACAGGTTTAGGTTGGTTTTTGGCCAACTTTGAAAATTCGGCAAAATTCACTTGATCCGAACTAACCTCTAAAATTTGGAACTCTATTAGAGTTTCAATCCAAGTTTTAAAAAAAAACAAACAGAACAAGATTTGGAGTTTTGAGCACCAAGATATGGTAGCTCAAAGTTACTAAAGTTTCCTTGTTAATCAAGGGTTTTCCAAACTAGAATCATGAATTTTGGAAGTTTAGTTGAGCCGCGAAAAGGACTCGGAATGGTACCAAATTTAGAAGTATAATACTACCATATAGGGACTATTCCTATACCAATTTTCATAGAAAAATATGTATGGAAAGTTGGTTAACGAAACCACTAAAGTTCCAAGAAGTTCTTCGGCAAATCTGCCTTGGACTTCCGTTTTTTCCGCTTTCAAAACGTTTGGCCAATAAAACACCTCAAACACAGTTCATTTCAGTAGATAATGTATAAGAGAATTCCAAGATACATTTGGTAGGTGATTAACACCAAAAATTTTGAAACAAGAAGTCCCAATAACGATTAAGACTTGAACTAGCCATAAGAGGGTTTGAAATCTCCGAGTCAGTTTGGGATTTCGGCCACAACTCACTCAATTCAACTCAGAATGGAGCATGGTTGATGGGGTTGGAAAGTAGATTCATAAGGATATATTTTCTTAGAAGAAACTATTATCAAAATCTGTCCATAACCAGCTCATTCGTGAGCATCAAGTTATAACTCATGTGCTACCTTCCAGGAAACAACGAAACAGGACAGCAATTTTCAAATGAATGGTTTGGCTTGCTCAAGTGAAACCAGGACGTGCATTTTATACCAACGGAAATCTGGGAATGTCTATTTTCCAGTTCCATAAACGGAACTTGATTCCGACATCGGAGCGATGAGTTATAGCTGAAACAAGACGACTGCCAGAACAGTGACGGGAACATTTTCCAGTTTTCTAAGCTTTCGTAATTCCAACATTTGGGGGACCAAATCAAGTTATTTTTCAATGAAACTTTTTACACACTCACTATAACATGTAAACAACATAAAAAATCCATTGGAATTTCAAAATTTTGCATCAAAGTGCATGAACATAACAGGGGCAAAATGGTCACTTTTGGTCATTGCACCATCCTTGAGTTTCTATCAACAATTTAACATTATTCCACTAATTTAAACACTAAACCGACATGAATATCACCATCAATCACCAAATCAGTCCCTCAAACCAAAGTGGGAGTTCATAGAGCCCACACTACCATTTTTCCATCATACTCAAGCTACCCATGTACATGTATGAGTTTAAATGTGTAAGATAACTTCCATAAATCAAGTTTCCAAGGTTTGATCATCACTTACTTGGTTTGATGTTCCAAAGCAGAATTTTCGGTCCTCTCTTGTCCAAGAAAACCCGTGGAAAGTAGCTCCTTTTCTTAGCTAGATAAACTCTCCAAATAATGAGCCAAGTGTGAATGAAATTTGATGTGAATTGGATGAAGATTGATGAAGATTTTGTGAAGATATTTGGAGAACTTTGGTGTTGTTTTGCAAGCTCAATGGCCGGCTGTCTTAGAGAGGAAGAGAGAGGGAATTTTGATCTAAATGAGGCTTTCAAAAGAAGCTTTAATGTGTGGCTATAATTCACTCTAAAGTCAACTCTTCAATAGTGCGCATACGCGCGCGTTTCGTGCTCGATTCCTCTCGAGTTTATTTCACCAGTGCACTAAACCTCCAATGCACTTATATTCATACTATTATTATTCACTCTTAAAGATATAAAATGAAGGTCTAAAGTCTCCCAATTAATCGCGCGCGTAAAAACGCGTACTTCCAATTTAAGCGCGATAAAGTGAAACTTCCAAGAAATTCTTATAACGATAAT